>NC_060213.1:96073068-96380909 GCF_021130785.1 Homalodisca vitripennis | reverse complement strand
GTGTGTCTTGAGTTACTGATTCTGTCAGGTATATAAAGATTCGCTTGAACCATTCTTCCTCTCAGGGCATAGATATGAGGCGTTGGCTTTATACGTTAGTACTGGTGTTTGCTTGAATAAGGAGAGCAATTAAAAATATCTGGTAGTCGAGAAGTTGTGGAAATATAGTTAGAGTATGAATTGCCGAATACAACTGTTAGAGGACATGTAGAAAGGCGAAAAGAAAATGATTATTATTATACATGTATTATGGCAGCAACAGCGATTAAAATGTTTTATTAGGTTTACTCTTGAATACAATCTTGGAATGTGTATGATTATAATTTATCTATTAGTTTGATAATACAATATTGATTAATTGCTTATTTTAGTATCATGTGTATAAAATATTTTCATATAAGCTAATGGTTTAAATCCATAGTTTCCACTGATTTATTGTAACTGCAACGTTTGCGAGTACCATTTATACTTGTTAATTAATTATTGTATTGTCCAGCAAGTTAACAGCGCTGTGCCACTCTATTTCAAGCTGCCGGTAGGAGTTCCACAAGGGCATTATCTCTATCCAAACATCTTTACACTATAATATTCCGCTGAATTATTGTAACTGCACGTTTGCGAGTACCATTTATACTTGTTAATTAATTATTGTATTGGCCAGCAAGTTAACAGCGCTGTGCCACTCTATTTCAAGCTGCCGTAGGAGTTCCACAAGGGCATTATCTCTATCCAAACATCTTTACACTATAATATTCCGCTGATTTATTGTAACTGCACGTTTGCGAGTACCATTTATATTTGTTAATTAATTATTGTACCGGCCAGCGTGTTACCAGCGCTGTGACACTATTTCAAGCTGCCGTAGGTCTTCCACAAGGGCATTGTCTCTATACAAACAAACATCTTTTACACTATAAGTAGTGTCATCTTTGTAAACATTGAACTCGACCTTGTAATGACGCGAAGCCTGCTGCTAAAATCGATCAAGATAGCTGCCAGTAATTGATTCTATACTTGCCATTGCAATGAAGACAACAGTTTTAAGTTTTATAAAGTATTTAGAAGACCTCTTCACATTCATAAAATTACCTGTAAATAAATATTATATTAATAAAAAATATTTCTTTGATTAAAATATTTCTTGTTTTTTATCCATGCAACTTCCAAATAATTGAACATTCAAAACCACTTAACTGTCTTTCCTTTTTTTAATTTGGTTTTAAAATACAAAAGCAATAAAAAATTAAGTCCGACAATGTATGTGTATATAAAATAATAAGTACATATATAACATAGTAGCAATTAAAATACAAAATAAATTTAATGTATCTTTATTTTAAATATTAATTATCTTTTTGTGGATGAAAAATTTTTCATATGCTATATTATATCACTCATGATTTGCATGAGTTTTGTTAAGAAAGATTTCTTGTCAAACAATTATATGAATTCTGAATAAGAATGCTAGAACTGTCGCATATCCGTTTATCATTGGCACGAAATAGTTTTCAATTTATATACTATTATTAGTAATGTCTAAGAATAATTTTTATTCTTCTTTTAGAAGTGAACTGATAGGATTCCTATCGATTACCTATTTTTGTTGCAGTTTAATAATGTTAAGCCTTTGTTATATTCTAATCCGCAGTCTAATAGTAAGCCTAATTGGTTTATCACCGCATTAAACCTAACTTAGTTTGTCAACTTGCCTTCTTATCAACCTTTCTAACCTTATAAGCTGATGAAAGTAACCATCTGGTTAAAATAATCCTCTAATCAACTTTGACCGCAGGTGAACGTAAACCATTTGCAAGCCTAATTCTTGAATTATAGCTAAACTGTGAATTAATATTACTTCGAAGAAATTCCTGAAGATCTAAGGGTGAAAAAAGCTTCCATCACGTTAAGAGAATTAATTGATAACTTACAAGTAACTAGTAGAAGTGTCCAGAAATAAGAAATTCTTTCTCATTATGCGATCAATTGATATTCAATAGGCAGACAATTGCTAAAACATATACTAGGACTTTTAAAAAATCTGTACAATGACATTCGTGTACAAAATAATATAATATTAATATCCCATTTTAAACCCAACTTAAATTAATTTAACTGGATTCTTTTGGAGTAAAAACTAAATTAAATTCAAACAGTATCCACCCCAGAGAGAACAAACACGTTAGTTACAGTAACTGATCATCCATAATTCCAATCTTGATCGATGTGAGAATTCAAGAAACTGCAAAATTTAAAATTGTGGGGGGGGGGGGGGGTGGGGGGGGGGGGGGGTGGGGGGGGGGGGGGGTGGGGGGGGGGGGGGGTGGGGGGGGGGGGGGGTGGGGGGGGGGGGGGGTGGATAAAACCCGCTATATGAGATAAGAAACCTGAACGTGAATTGACGGACGGGACACTAAGTGAAGTGAGGTAGTAAATACTGAATGAACCTTTTTCGGGCAAATACTGTAGTAAGACAATTCTTTTACCTCATGGCATAAATTACATTTCATGCTGGTTTTAGAATAGGATAGGATATTTTCACGTATATCACACAGGCAAATTAAACCTTAATGTTAAATTTCAGGAACACAAAGAAAACAACACGAATGTTAGTAGTTAGAAAAAATGCTAAACAAGATGATAAATTATTCATCATTTCCTTTTCAAAAATTGAAAAGTGATACAAGAAATAAAAATCAATAGGACCTGAAGTCATTGTAAACCCCGAATGCACCTTTTTCCTATACGTCATCTACCATTCCTGAGGTTGTGACATCTCTTGAACTCGTTTGCTCGCTCAGTAAAAGCGAAGGACAGAATACGCTCCCTTTGAATTATCCAAACCATCTTCATTTACAGCAGCATCGTATCTCAGATGAAAAGAATGAATGAATCAGATTCTCCTTGTCTGTTCTGAATCATCTCTTACCACTGAACCGAGTACAATCAGAGGTGAAAGGGAATTCTTCCTTTATTATTCTGCTGCAATTTCCTTAGTACAACGGAATATTCTGACATTGAATGTCTTGGAGACATGAAGGAAACGGAATTTTTTCCGGAAATTTGCCATCGTTCTATGAAACAAAGAATCAGTAACACTACGTTTCGAGATCTATAATCTGAACTCTTCTTCAGGTAAATAACTAACCTAACACATATTTACAAACTAGTTTAAAATAAACAAATCGTACCAGAGCGTTGTGACACACCTATGTCAGGAATCACAACCACCGTGTTGTTTGTCAACTTCACTAACTCTAAAACATGAATTTAATAAAAAACTATACACAACACTAATTATTAAAACAGAACTACATAATACAGTTCACAATACGTCAGAGGCCAATGGTAAATGGCAATCGTCAAATCTGGATTGCATTACAGCACAGGTACTATTGTTTCTAAATGATAAGGAACCTTGTTTACCTGTTGCGATTTGTGAAAGAGGTGATCGACTCGACATGAGTGAGTTTTACGATGATGATAATATAAATACAATGTTAAGCTATATTTAATTATTATTATTAAACCGATAATGGTTAAACTATACAAAACAGCGATAAAACCAGCAGCTTGGGCCTTACATTCGTTTGTTAATACGAGGTATATCTTGACTGTTTGAGGAAGCCGTACAAAATTTATAAAAAAGGTTACAACCTTGTGTGAGATATTTCAGAGTCATTTTCGTGCTGGAAGACCTTTATTAGTTTCTTTATGGAGTAAGACCACTCTACTATCCAAGTATTAAGTTTTTAATGTCGAACAATATTAAAAGAACATTCCCTGTAACAGAATTCGTAATTAAAATGTTCTTGAGTTAGTAACACATTAGAATATCCATTGCAAGTGTAAAAGTGAGTGTATATTTTTTAAGAAGATATAAAAAACTATTTTAGGGCGTTTTATTTGCTACGAGAGACATTTTGCATGTGAGAAGTTAAATAGCAATTACGAAATGTAATTAATAAATTAATTTACAATTACAAAGTTAGAAAATCACCTAGACGACGGGATTAAAATAAGTTATATATCCATCATCACCATTCCATCACTACATTCTAACATAATCACTTCTATTTAATATCCCCTGAGAAAAAGTATGTTGAGATACCTGGTTGCGTCTATTGTGTTTTTACTCTGTGGAATTTCATATAATTATGCAAGGTTAAATTACGTAACGTTATTGTTACTATTTCGGATGTCAGGAAATTTATTAGAGTATATCTCCTCTCTAGGGTGGATACTGTTTGCATTTAATTTAGTTTTTATTCCAACAGAATCCTTTAAAGCTATTTTTAATTCTGTTTAGTTAGCAAATTAATCTCATGGTATTTTGTACATGAATGCGATTTGCCAGATTTTTGAAAGAGTTGAGATAAGATTCACACATTTCTTATAGACTCAAGCAACTGTGTACCTGCGGTTATAGTGAATTGCTTTTAGGAGAAAATAATTTCATATTTTTGGACACTTGTGTTATATAGAATTCGCTATAAAAATTCTTAAAATAGTAATTTTGTGTACTATTACCCAGTTGAGTGCTTTGTTTAGGGTTTTACAGAGTTATCGTTGGAACACCTAATGTAGCTTCCGTGGATATTACTAAAGTGGCTAAAATTAACTTAATTTTCCATAAAAAATGTGGGAATTCGTAGGCATAAACTGTTGATAACAAGAATCCTTAAGCATAATAAAATCAAAGTATTCGGAAATGACTGGAAAACCCCATTTACTCGAGATGCTGGGAATTTTAACTAATGTCTGTCTGTACGATATCTCGAAAACAAACTGACCTATGTACTTAAAAGTTTGAGCGAAACATTATTTATACATGGCAACACTGAGTTCGATTATGGTGCATGCCAATTTAATTTGGCTGAGCGTTAGCTATAATTTTCACAATTGTTTTATACCAATATGTAAGGAAAAGGGAAAATAGCAGAAAATACATACTAAAGAATCTGAATATGAGCATATACGTTTTTAACATTTGTTTTGTTATCCAATAAAATTATCCTCACACATTAAAAATGTCTTTTCGTGACATGGTGTTTAATTTTATTGTTTATACTTCGATGATGGTGAATGTCATACAATGGAATTTAATGAGCGTCATCGTAGCTTATTGTTCGGCAGGCTGAAAAATAATGTCATAGAGAGGAGGAAGGTGAACCATGTTCTTTTCCGTTTCATTATCGTCTTCCCTATCTGTCAACAGGATATCTCGAGAAAAAAAACGAGCTATAGACTTGAAATACTGCATGCAACCTCAGCAAAACACACTATTTAGGGCGTACTCTACCTTGTATCAAATATGTGTCTATGCCACGTACACTTAAATAAATAAATCGACCAATTAAATCTTTTTTGATTTAATATAAAGATTGTGTAGATTTGAATATCGCTATAAACATATAAACATAATGTTAAGATAATAAGTCGCTGATACTGGTTAAACTATATAAAACAGCGACAGAACCATCAGCTTGGGCCTTTCATTTCGTTTTTTATATTCAAGGTATAACTTGACTGTTTGAAGAAGCCGTATGAAATGTATTGGACAAAATAAAGGTTGCAACCTTGTGAGAGATATTTCGGAGTTTGGTGCTAGAATACCTTTATCAGGTTGATCATGGAGTTATAGGCTTGCAAAAGAACAGGTTTCCCTCCAAACGAATTCGTAATTAAAGTGTTCTTGAGTTAGTAACACATTAGAATATCCGTTCTCAGTGTAATATGTGTGTATATTTTCTAGGAAGATGTAAACATTTTTTTAGGACATTTGATTTGTAAAGGGAGAAATTTTGAATGTGAGAAGTTACATATCAATCACGAAAAGTAATTAATCAATTAGCTTACAACTATAAAGTTAGAACTAGATCATTAAAGCCTGGGAGAGAAGGTCAACTAGGAGACGGGATTAAAATAAGTATTATATATCAATCATCATTATTTAATCACTACATTGTAACATAATCAATTCTATTTAATATCCCCTGAGGAACAGTATATTAAGATACCTGGTTTCGTCTATTGTGTTTTTACTCTGCGGAATTTCATTTAATTATGCAATATTAAATTACGTAACGTTATTGTTACTATTTCGGATGATCAGGACAGTTGTTAGGGTATTTTTACTCTCTAGGGTGGATACTGTTTGAGTTTAATTTCGCTTCTATACCTACATAATCCTTTTAGGTTAATTTCAATTCTGTTTAAATAGGTTATTAATTTCATGGCATTTTGTACATGAATGTGATTTGCCAGATTTTTGAGTTGAGAGCAGATTCACACATATTTGAGAGACTCAAGCAACTGTGTGCCTACGGTTATAGTGAATTGTTCGTATGGTGAATATATTCATATTTTTTGACACTTATCAAATCGCTTCAAATCATCAAAGTTATTACCTCGCTTTACTTGATAGGAGATTCGTCACCCTCAGGTCTTCAGAAACTTTGGAGTAATATAAATTCAAAATTTAGTCATAACTATAGAATTAGGGTTTCAAATGATTTACGTTCACCTATTGTCAAAGTTGATTAGAGGTATATTTTACCACGATGGTTATGTTAACCAGATGGTATGTTAAGGTTGATAAGAATGTTGAAGGGGTACAGTTGACCAGTACGTTAGGTTAACCAGAGATGTATGTTTTATGAAAGTCCAAGGAGTGTTATCCATACAATTCGGCTCACTATTGGACTACAAAGTAAAATGTAAATAAGGCCTAAGAGTATTAACCACTACAATAACGAAATAGCCAATCAGTAGAACGCCTTAAAGTTCACTTCTAGATAAAAATTCATGCTTAAAAATTACTAATAATATGATATCAATTGAAAAATGTGGCGTTGGATGGTAATGATAAAAGAGTATGCAGAAATTCTAGCATACTCATTCCGAATTCCTAACACTCCTGCAAGTATCGAGCGACATAATGTAACCCCTGTGCGGAATTATTCATAGAGAAATATATATTTATATATACATTCTCCAGGTTTGGACATAAAAATGAACTATCGAATTTAAGTTTTATGATACTTATATAGTCAATCCTCACTTGCTCCTGGAACTGCTTCCTTTGAGTAGCCCTTGCCTGCTCCTGGCACTGGATCCTGTGAGCCGCCCTCGCCTGCTCCTGGCACTGCCTCCTTTGAGTCGCCCTTGCCTGCTCCTGGCACTGCCTCCTGTGAGTCGCCCTTTCCTGCACCTGGCACTGCCTCCTGTGAGTCGCCCTTGTCTGCTCCTGGCACTGAATCCTGTGACTCGCCCTTGCCTGCTCCTGGCACTGAATCCTGTGAGCCGCCCTCGCCTGCTCCTGGCACTGCCTCCTGTGAGTCACCCTCGCCTGCTCCTGGCACTCTTCCTCTGAGCCGCCCTTGCCTGCTCCTGGCACTGCCTCCTGTGAGTCACCCTTGCCTGCTCCTGGCACTGCCTCCTGTGAGCCGCCCTCGCCTGCTCCTGGCACTGCCTCCTGTGAGCCGCGCTTGCCTGCTCCTGGCACTGAATCCTGTGAGTCGCCCTTGCCTGCTCCTGGCACTGAATCCTGTGAGCCGCCCTCGCCTGCTCCTGGAACTGCCTCCTGTGAGTCGCCCTCGATTGCTCCTGGCACTGCCTCCTGTGAGTCACCCTCGCCTGCTCCTGGCACTGCCTCCTGTGAGTCACCCTTGCCTGCTCCTGGCACTGCCTCTTATGAGTCGCCCTCGCCTGCTCCTGCCACTGGTTAAATTGACATTCGTTATGCTTTATATTATGTGAATGGCAATAAAAGCACTTCATTTGATTTGATGAGTTCCATGTTTGATGACGTTATTATGGTTAAAGTTGTATGGATACAGCTAATACCCTTGTGGAACACCTGTGACAGCACGAGCTAGAATTTAATACTGGTAGCTGCGCTGGTAGCCTGCTGGCTATTACAATAATTAGTTAATAAATATAAATGATGAATTAAAACTTGCTGTTACAATAAATCAGCGGAAACAACGAATTATCGGAGAATCTATTATATATATAATATTAAAATAAACAATAAATTAACGTTATTTAATAACAAAAATGCATTTACCAAACCATTATATTAATTATGAGGAATACAATTTCCTTCCTAGCTATTTCAGAGTAAAACTAATTAAACTCGCTTTTCTGTCATAATTTTTATTACTTTAACGCAATTAGTAATTTCTTACCTCTGTACAACTCCACAACTAAACCTGAGTATTTTGCTACGTATAGCGTAAATATATTTCCCACATTGCCATATATTATGGATTACCAGATCTTTAAAATTTGACTCCTTCATATACCTGACAGAATCAATAACTTAAGACTCAAAAACACACACACACACACACACACACACACACACACACAATACTCACTTTAAATACGATTCCATTTAACCGCAACTGCGATCAAACTTGCCCTATTCAGGCTCTGATGACGGCGTAATGTGGCTTGATTTACCCCCACCTCACTACGGGTTGGTGTTGTGGAGAGCTTGTGTGAACGATTAATTCATAAGACCCTTTAAATAAAAAAAAACAAACGACTCGCATAATCGCACAGTTGAAACACAGAGACTTGTAAGGAATCCTTAAAACAACTGCTAACTCTGTGTCTTAAAAACAGGGTTGTTTTGTATGACGTATCAAATATTCAAGATTTAACTTTGTAACCAACGTTTCAACAAAGCGTGAAACGATAAGATTAATATGTTATCGGTAATGTAAGATTAAGAACTAAGATTAATTATAAAGCTAAGTTTCCACCACCAACACAAGATAACAAGACGACTAGTATTGCTGTTAGAAACATAAACGAACTTGGAGGGTAGACTTGACATTGCCTGAGAACAATTTAGTTAAATGTGTTTCGCCAACAAAAGACGACAAGACAAGCTCTGCTATTAGGATCTTGAAACTTCTTGACACTTTCAAGAACTTGGATTATAAGCTGTACTCGTTTTCTGTGAGTGAACAGTTAATTACTTTAGTTATAGGGGGGGGGTCGATATCTCTATTAAAAATGCTAACATTTGTTTCATGTAATATTGTATGTTAATTTTGTATTCAAACTAGAAGCTTAAAATTACACACTAAATTAAATATCCGCAATTCTTTGGGGAAGAGTGAATCTCATTGTGAAAACTTTATGATCCTACGAGATATGTAGACTCCCAACACGATCGCTTCCAACATGAGACACAACTACGAGACACGTGAGTGTCTGGGTTAGAAAACTGACAAAGAGATCCTTACTGTCAGCTCAGAATCATATGGAGCCAATTTTAGACTTTCCAGGCCAGCGATTTGGTGTAGGGACATTTCACTTATTACATTTACATACGTGTGGTTACTGATTCACTCACCAGTCTCGCATGACACTCAAACCACTTGTGATATCTATCCCTCATATAACGAAACTATACTAAGTTTTATAAAAACAATGTTTATCAATATATTTGAGACATTCACATGGACTAGTAGCAGATGACCCTATTTAAATACATGACCCAAACAAACACTTTTGAGTTTTTATATGTGAATATTCTTAAAATAATTAATCAATTAAGTAAATAGTTATTATACTTCCTCCTTGATAATAATGAGTACTTCTAGGTAAATTCTCGTTTTAGGTACTGACATGACGTTTCTGATGGGATTCATTTAGAGTTTATTTTCAGGAGCAAAATGTAATACATATTTCAGATATGGAGTTTTATTCAAATTATCCTTCAATTTGAGGTGCGAAGAAATATTTAAATACATTATTTCTTAAATTATAGATCTTTAAATAAAACTTAATACTGAAATTTATGACGCATTGGTTAAATAAAAGCGTTTTTTACTGTTATATAACCTTATTCCATGGAGCAGCATGGATTGTCTAGTTTTGTACAATTGTAGCTTTTTAATAAACAATCATATATACATTTATTTCGCCAAATATTTGACTTTCATTACTCGCCAATTATTGTGTCCCTAAAAAAGTAAATACTTGGGAACTGTTGACATTATGTACATAATGATCATTGCGCACTCTAAAAAAATGTTAAAAAGGCTCATAAAGGGAATAAAATCGGGGTTAGGTTTGGTAAAGCCAACAAAGCTTATAGCAATATGTTGTGCATCAGTGCAAAATATAAGCGTTTTAAATGTTGACTGAGTTAATTGTTTGAGCGGTACGATATGAACTTTGTTCTACGACCACAATAATACATGTGCTATAATTTTGCCACGATAGAAATGATCGCCGAAGCAAATTCTTGTGCTAATACAATCACCGCTCCAGATACTGAACATTAATTATGCATTCACATGCCAATCGCCGTTAAGTCCTGTTCTCTATCGGTGGATATAAACGAGATCATTGCATTTATCCGCCTTAGAGAACTGCGCTGTAAAGCACTTTGGGTCAATATGGTACTGTCGCTATTTTCATTTTATTGATTGGGTGACATTTAAATTGAACATTAAAATATTTCAAATATATTGTATTCATAAATTAAATAACCATACATGCACAATAACAGAAAAAACTACAGTGCCTCGACCACATGTCAACCACATATTTTTAGAAAATTATACTGAACATAATGGGGCAATATAGTTTTAATAAAGCAACTCCTCGGTTATTGCCTGTTCTATTTCACAAAGTGAAGTAAAGTAATTATTCTAAGAAGTAGAATGAAGTTTTACCAGACAGATTAGACATTTTTACTATGAGATTTATAATTTATTATAATCTTTAATAATGACAGTTTTTAAGATACTCGTAGTATAAATGTATATTTAAAATATAATGAAAACACTTCACATATATTTGGAAAATCTACCTTGTATATATTCTTTTTGTATGTGGTACAACAGTATTTATTTATATCCAGCATATTTTTAAGCAAATTTAAATGTTGTTGAAATGAAAGATTTATTGTTAAAAATATAACAGGTTTCCAGACGCTTTCTATGGTATACATCATATTTAAAGAGAATTGAAACATTACGATTCAATAACAAGTATATGTTTGTAATATAGGGATCACAACTGACAGTCAAATGTGGTAAAAGAAAAGTTTTAGTCTATTTGATTAAATGATACCGAACACAAGAGACAACTTACAACACTCTTTACCATTATGTATTTCACGCTACTAGTAAAATGCCAGATAGTTAGTATGCACAAGTGTATAACAAAAATTCAGTAACCATTTAAACTAACAGATTGTACTAATAATCAGTATTTCAGCGAAGGAGACTAAAATCGACTACAAAACAACTTCCTAGCTAAGGCGATCTGATAGACTAACAACCCATCCCTTCACGGATACACCCGGATGATCCATCCGTGATCCTCGCGTCTGGCGCTTCTGAAGAGAGACAGATATCTTGAAACGCTAGCAAGAATTCCACGAGCTTGCGTACCGTCTGGGACTTCCTCAACCCTACTTAGGGAGTGAAGCAGTCTCATCCTCTTTGAGGATGTGAACACGAGCATGATGCGTCAGTTCCTGCTGTGGGGATTTCTCTACTGACCGGGAAATACGGCAATTTTTGATTCATCGGCGTGGTCCAGCTTTATTACCTTGTCGCTCTCATGTGGTCCTCTTGCTCACTAGAAGTGAGTTTTCTCCGTAACCTGAGTTGGGTAGCTCTGTTATCAAAAACTATACCGCCCACCACTTATACTGGCTGTTAAGGCATAGGAGCATCATTACTGTGATATGCACCTGGGTTGCTTGGGAAACCAATATTGAGCAAAGGAGCAGATGCTCCGCCTAGTGAAACTGTTTCGACGTTGTTTCGTCTATTCAGACACAGATAGACAACAGATTTCAGCTGTTACTGTGTTACAGTGTACTCAGCTGAAGATTGCGTAACAGAATGCTGCATTTCGCACTTTCTTTGAGTACCATCCCAGCCAGTGTAGGGGACTAAATTCGACTACAAAACTTTCCTGGCTAAGAAGATGTGATAGACTAACGTTCGTTTTCAAGATATCTTGTGGGCTGAGAGACAGACATAAATGAAGTTCTTCTAGCCACTACAGAGACTGATCAGCCATGTAAAGCCACTCATGTAATCCTTCCAGCTTTTACAATGATGAGAGATGTAAGTGTTTACACTAATTGTGGGTGGAGAATCATCTAGTGGAGAGCGAGAGCACTCAGGTCTACCAAGAGTCAACGATTTCAAAGACTGATCAACCATGCAAAGCTACTCAAGTAATACCCCCAGCTCTTACAATGATAAAAGATGCGATTTTTTATAGTACTTGTAGATGGAGAATCATCTAGTGGAGAGCGAGAGCACTCAGGTCTACCAAGAGCCAACCACTACAGAGACCGATCAGCCATGCAAAGCCACTCATGTAATCCTTCCAGCTTTTACAATGATGAGAGATGTAAGTGTTTACACTAATTGTGGGTGGAGAATCATCTAGTGGAGAGCGAGAGCACTCAGGTCTACCAAGAGTCAACGATTTCAGAGACTGATCAACCATGCAAAGCTACTCAAGTAATACCCCCAGCTCTTACAATGATTAAAGATGCGATTTTTTATAGTACTTGTAGATGGAGAATCATCTAGTGGAGAGCGAGAGCACTCAGGTTTACCAAGAGCTAACCACTACAGAGACTGATCAGCCATGCAAAGCCACTCCTGTAATCCCTTCAGCTCTTACAATGACGAGATCGTATTCATTCAACTTTGATTAGAGAACGTTGATATGTATATAAGGACGCAACGTCGGAAACGTGAGATGTTATATTTCTCCTTTAATTTAGTAAACGGCATTCTCAAAGCAGTCCTATCACTTAAAAATTGCATTGAACCAGTTCTTTTCATTTTGAAGTAATCGTCGAGTCTAAAAAATGGGAACAAACAAATGTAGCTCATTAAATGTTTATTATGTAAATGAAATAAACCCAGTGTTCAATTAAAATTTTTATCACAGAAAAAAATACAAACATAAAGTAATTTTCATGTTAGGTATTTGTGTTGAACATATTTGTTGTTTTCGCTTAGACTTATTCTTGTGATTGAATTTATGAAATCTTGTATTTGAACTTAACCGCGAGTTACTGCATAAACCAGTAGATATTCCAGTTCTAGTATTTAGATCATAGTAAATATCGAAAAGGTGGTTTCTAAGGAAAATTCCGATGTTCTTGGTAAAGTCGCTCCTCTTCCAAGCCCGTCCATCAGGCGGCCGACCGGGCCGTGCGTCCAGGTGGCTTAGCACAAGTATCGAACAAAATATATTTAGGCCGGAGTAAATTACAATTTTAAACATATTTTATTGGTCGAGTCAAGAAAAAAAAAACTCAAAATTAGCGTCGGAAATAAAATTCACGCGAACTAGAGGTAGACTGCTACTAGTAACGTTTGCAAGTTTTGGAGTTTTCTGGTTTAAGTATGTATGAAATTATATTTGTTTGTTAGTGGTGTTTTTTAAAATTTCATAGTCACATCTCTTTAAGAAAAATCTAAAGGCATGCAAATGCAAAGATTTTTTTATGATTCCATTTCAGTAATAGAGTCACTCGTAAGTTGAACCACCTTCAAATCAGACTTGAATAAATCGGATGAACATAAAGATGTGAATGTGTTACATCATATATACCAAACACGACTGAAGAGAATTACATATATTCTGTATATAAATATTCATATTTGAAAAATGTAAAAGTCTTAGAGGTTTATCATTATACTTTGTGTAAGATAATAACATAAATGTCAAAAATCCTTTTAAGTCCTTCTAATCTTATAATTTAAAAACATCCATAATCAATAACAAAATTTAAGTAAATAAGTTCAATTAAATTTTAAATTTAAACTTTATATCATCAAAAATTGTTTACTTCTATGAAATACGTATAATTGTATTAGATTTAGTTGTGTCGAGTAATACACTGCTTAAAAATGTTAATGTTGGTACATATAATCGTTTGTTCATATGTACTCATGCACAAATTATAAGCTTATGGGACTTATTTATTTATTTTTGTACAATAGCTACAGGAACATTATCCCAAAACAGCTATATTGAAAATACAAGTTAATAATAATTATTTACAATATAATATACTATAAGTACGTATATGAAGAAACTAAATTACAAAATCATTATTAGGCTGAGTAAAAATTAACTGTTTCTGTTACAGCACGAGAAAAAATAAAAATATAATACAATACATAATAACAATTTAAAACTTTAACAAAACTAGGTTACTACCTTAAGTTTAAAAAATAATATTTAGCTTATTTACAAATGAATTAAAATTATTATTAAATATATCCAATTCATTTTTATACATGTTTAACAACCTAATACCTTTAAAAAATGAAAAATTATAAAACTGCACTGTATTACAACGTGGTGTAAAAAAAACCAAAGAGGGTCTCAGATTATTTCTTGGGACATGCAGAAAAACCTTACCAACTAAAAAAGAACTATCAACTAAGTTATGTAAAATTTTATAAATGTATAAAATAATAGATCGGTTTCGTCTTGTTAACAAAGTTTCAAAAGAAAAAAATACTTCTTAAGACAGTTCTTGACAGGTTTCGCTCACAAGAAACATGAAATCTTTTAAAATATAAATACCTTAGAAACTTGTTTTGAATTAGCTCCAAAGAAGCAATGCTATGTAATGAATAAGGGGTCCAAATTATTGCACAATACTCCAGCCTACTTCTTACGAATGCATTGTATAGTTTAATGATAGGATTAATTGAATGAAAAAACATCGTGTTTCTAATTACAAAACCCAACATCCTATGGCATCCATTAATGATAAAATTAAGGTGATTTTCAAACGTAAGAGCCGAGTCAAAAATTACGCCAAGATCTTTAACATGAGTCACTAGTAGTAGCTTAGTGCCATTTATAGAGTATTCTGGTAGAGTTAAATATTTTTTCCTAGTATAAGTCATCGCAAAACACTTCTTTACATTTAAAAATAGGTTATTCTCTAAGCACCAAAGGCTAAGTAAATTTAGCGTTGATTGCAGTTCAGCAACGTCGTGATTGTCTCGAATCTTTCTATATATTTTCAAATCATCGGCAAACAAAAGGCATTTAGACCGTGTTAAATAATTAGGAAGATCATTAATATATATCAAGAATAGTAATGGGCCTAAGTTAGATCCCTGGGGAACACCCGAAGTGCTAATGTACTTTTTAGACATAGTGTTAGACACCATAACAAACTGACTGCGAAGCTTTAAATAAGTCTCAACAAAACTAATAAATGGCGGGGATAAATTAAAACAAGATAATTTACTTAACAAAATATCGTGATCTACTTTATCAAACGCCTTAGAAAAATCTGTATACACTACATCAACCCTGCCACCAGTATCCAATTCAGATGCTACGTCAAAAGAAAATTCCATTAGATTAGAGACTGTTGATTTACAAGGAAGAAAGCCATGCTGCTGGGGAGATATATCAGATTTTACGTTATAAAAAATATATTTATAGAGAAGTGATTCAAATATCTTAGCGAATGTATTTAACAATGAAATCGGACGGTAATTTTCAATGTTTTCAATGTTTCCTGATTTAAAAATGGGAACCACCTTAGCTTCCTTCCATTTCTCCGGGAAAATACAGTTGTTTAAAGATAGATTGAACAAATAGCACAAAGGATCACACAGCACCTCAGCAAAACCCTTTACTATATATGTAGGAATACAGTCAGGTCCAGAAGATTTCTTTGATTTCAATTTTTGGATCGCTGCTAACACATCTAGAACTGTAAACAAAACCCCTTGGCTGTTTTCCCTATATAAGTTTTCAGTACTAATATTGTTAGGTTTACTTCCGGAGTTAACCGAGAAAACTGAAGAAAAAAAGTCTGCAAACGAATTGGAAATGTGATCAACTGGAACCACTTTGTCTTTAAATTTCATTTCGAGAGAGCCCAAATCTAAATTAGAAGAAGAGCGTCTGGACTTTATAAAACTCCAGAAAAACTTAGAGTCTACATTAACGCAATACTCAATGTTTCGAATATATTCTCGATAAGCCAATTGTATTTTCAATTTAACACCTCTCCTGAGATCCTTAAACAAACTTTCATGGAATTTAGAGAATTTCCGTTTCTTAGCACATTTATTCTTTATCTTTATAGAATTGATAATATCCTTTTTAAACCAACACGGATATTTACTTTTAAAGATTAATGGTTTTTTAGGTACACATTGATCAAAAACGGTAAAAATTGTTTTATAGAACACATCCACAGCCCTATCTACGTTATTTATACTATACACTTCATCCCAATTACATTCTCTAAATTTATTAAACATACTGTAAAAATCAACTTTCTTAAAAAAATAATAAGTGTTGAGTATCAGTTTATTTTTAGTTAAATTATTAATAAGGAAGGGTTTAAAAGGAAAACCTACACACAACGGCGGATGGTGCCCGTCTAGAGGCAATAAAGGACCGTTACAGTAATCAACAGACAGTGATTTGATATTACTAATTATTAGGTCAAGAGTAATACTGTTACAGTTAAGAACATCATTGTGAGATTTAAGATCGTGCATTGCCATAAAGTGATATAGATTTTTAACTACAGTGCTTCCAAACAACATATTACAGTTTAATCCATTAATTTCGGGTAGATTAAAATCACCTAATATTAACAAATTATCAAACATAGACTTACTTTTAAAATCCTCAAAAGAATTAAAGTAGTCATCATACAAACTACGATTACTGTTAGGTGGAAAATAAACAATGTTTATACAAATAGATATATTATGGTTATATTACAAATTTATGGTAATAAGTAACCGGTGTTTAAACTGTAAACTAATCTCGCTTTGATTCAGGAGTTAATAAAGATGGATAACAGAGAGTGGTACAGTCACTGCCGGCTACAACTGTTTGCATAATAATTGATGACACAGTTTAGCCCAAGGTTCTTTCTTTCATTACTGGTTTTATAATCATTGTAAGGTTATTAAATTAAAAGTATTGTTTCATTCCTGCGTTATAAATGTCCACGATAATATAGTTAGTCTAATTTTTGCATTCCACTCTTCAATATTGCTCGCTGCTCAAAAGATCAAGTGTTTTTGGATTTTGGTCCATTAGGAATATAACATAAAACTTTGTTTCACGTAGATTAGGTATCCGCATTGTTACTTTAGTGACCAATAAACATTTTTTATACCCATTTGGACTCCAAAAACAACCGTTCAGAACAAACAACGTTTTTATAGTATTTTAAGTACAAAACTGGCATAGGAATAGTATTAAGTTTTAGTCATTTAGTAAATTAAATAGATTAATTGATATGAAATAGTAAAATTTTTATTAATAAAATATTTTGTAGTTTAATTTTGTGCTCACAAAATCTTTTTATTGTAAGTAAATATCGCATAAAAATATCCATATTATTTGAAGCACAGAAAAGTATTTTTGGATTGTATTTTGTTTGAAGCAAAACATTTAACTAATAATGTTATACATATAACAGATAAATAATAAGTTACATTAATGACAGGCATAATACATGTAACAATTTAGAAAATAAAGTTTAATAATGTTAGTGAGGAACAATGATATTAATTGCTTATTATTTTTTTAGATATAAATATAGATAATTTTTTGCACATCAACGGAAGGGTTAGACTGTAAGTCTTTTGGCTACAGAGCGCTCTGTTAATGCATTATATACTAAAACATCTAGTCAATATTTAACCATTTAAAATACACAAATGTGGTGTGTGTGTGTGTGTGTGTGTGTGTGTGTGTGTGTGTGTGTGTGTGTGTGTGTGTGTGATGTGTTTTTAACATATCTCTGACTTTCTTGCCCAAGGTTTTCTTCTCGTTCGAATTTATACCCTGATATCTCCGGAACACAAAACAAACACTTAACCTGCTCCAATAATACTGGTAAAGCATTACGAGTCTATGGACAGAAATATGCTTATAGAATGGCGTTCAGCCCGTGGCATTTATTTCAATTTACCATTATACAGCGATAAATAAATAAATATAAATATATATATATATATATATATATATATACATATGTATGTATATATATATTTATAAATATATTTATACATATAAGCTATAACGACCAACATTGATATCTTGGATCAATGCGGATGAAATAATTGAGTGATAAGCATGTTTTACCGTACTTTTAATTATTTGGGCAACCCATTTAAAACTTGCCAATACAGAAAATAATATTGGTGAAAATTATTATTTTGAAAGTTGCAAATAAATATTGACATGGTTAATATAGTAAGAACTTACTTGTGAAAAGAAATGTGGCTGCCTTTAGTCCATATGGACGTGCAGTTGTACGCAGAGTAACTATTCACCATGTCACAAAATAACAAAAATTACTAACATTGACAAATAAAAAGAAAACAAACTAGTTGAGATGCTCAGATCAGACGTCTTGACGTAATAAACAGGAAGAGTTGCCAACAACGCAAATAACAACAATGATTTGTGTTTCGGCATGAAAAGGCGTGATGCAGTTGATCGCCGCACAACTCTGTGAGTTCTTGCCCACTTTAAGCGCCTGCAAGTCCATGGATGCACCAGCAACGCACAGCTGTGTGCGACCGGAAAACACAACATGTGGCTTATGGGCAGTGCGCGTTCCAGTAGTATAGTTCGTTGCCTTCCTCTAAATGCTGCGGCTGGAATCTGACGCTGTCGCGGACTTGACTCCTGGAATTATCTTACAACCCTTACCTATATCCCCTACTTTATACTTAGCAATTGACTCATATAATTCAGTATTGTTACTAACTTAAAATTACTTTTTTAGTTGTCAAATATAATTTTATTTAAAAAAAATGAAAAAATGATACTAAGTATAAGTAAATATTGTAATAAATACTTGATTGAACAAAATACAAACTTATAACAATCATTGGCATTTAATCTTATAGTTTCAACAGCTATTACGAAAATGTTTGATATATATATATATATATATATATATATATATATATATATATATATATATAAGTAGTCCTACGACAAAACTATTTTTACTCTTATTTTTTTAAATGTTTTGGTGCATACTCTTTTTCCTCTAATTTTACACTTTTAAAATTTTTATACGTGTACCTGATTATAACAAATAATTATTCATTAATTTTTACATTATTTATTATTACATTAATTTTGTCTGGGACAAATGTCCAAATGTCCATATTCTTAAACACTTCCTTTGTTAAAATAGGAAAAAGTCCCAAATAATTTTTCCTACAAACTAATTTCCGAATCGTAACTTAAACCCCACTGGATGCTGATAATCATGAAGGCTGGTAAACGAGAGTTTTAACCACCGCAACATAAACAACTCCTAATTAAGATGCTTTAATCCGAGACGTTAACTAATAATATAAACACTTTTTCACTAGAATAGTTAAACGAATAACTGTACTACTCGATTTTACCATAGAAAAGAAAAAAAGGGTGCCAACTAAATTAATTACTGTAATCATTTACTGTATAATACGTTGATATTACTACTAACAAGAAGCTCCAGGTTAATAACTTTTTATTATAAAGAAAAGTAATCATTACGGACTCAGGTCGCGGGAATTTGGTTTCATGGTTGAGAAAGTCCAATCTGTCTACCGGATACTACCCCACTTATACTGTATTGTGTGTGTTTAACTAAGCCACGTTAAAAAGCAGTGTACGGCGTTATTATTGTTTTATCGTACTATCCTATATTGTAATCGGTACAAAAATGGAAAATAATGAATACATACAGCTAAATGTTTTAGGCAATAATACTTTAGTAAAGATATTCAAGTGAACAGCATCAATATTGCCAAATTCCTCATTGAGGAACTTCATTTTTGGCTTTGAGGTTAAAATTTACAAGCTAAGAAACGTGATTAGGGACATTTATAATACTGTATAATAAACTTGCCTTAAGAGGCATACTAAGACTTGATGGTAATTTTTTCAGTAAAAAAATTCCAGCGCAAAGGAGAGTAATTCTAATACATTCATTTGTTACTGGTGCTCAAGAATGATCATTGTGGAGTTTTACAAGAAGAGATTATACTTATGTAACAAAAACATATTCTTTAATTTGTTCGAACCAGACCGTAACTTTTTGTTTATTTAGAAGCTAACGTGAGAGAAAATTTATGAGAGAAAATCTAAAGCAATATATTCAAGTGAGAGATCCGGGTTTGAGCCCCGACAGAGAAAGTAATAGTTTTGATTTGTGATCCTCAAAATATAGAAAAAAATTACAGTAGTTTCTTTATTGTTATTATTTATGTATACTAAGGCATAATTAAAACAGGTTTTGAAAATTAATGTTTATAATGTTTAAAGCTTAGTATGTTGATCAATTTAAAATGTAAATGTATTTTTTAAATTTAAGCTAATCGTATCATGTCTCTTTGATGTGTTAAAAAGAGCACTTTCATTTTTGACTCTCACACTTCAGATATCCTGGATATAACTTTTTAGGTATTTGATAAATTTTAATCTTGTAGCATAACATTAACTTCAGTCATTTAGTGAATATCAAATGAATTTTAATTATATAATACCGTACTATTCATCCTAAAAACTGATGGCTATAGATATTATAATGACTACAATAAGGCAATGATGTTTACTTGCACATTGTTCCATGTTTACGGAACAAATAGTGTCCAACCACTTGTTTTTGTTGTAGCAACAATATTGTTCTTAATATTGAATTATAATTCTCGAGGTTCTTAAACTATGACGATATCCATGACATATAAAACAGTTAGAAATGATATCAGAACATGCATTTGTAAACTTATTTGATAAAATTCAAATTTCATTTCCAAAACTTAGCAGAAACAAGGTACATTCAAAGGTATCAAAAGTTATACTAGTGACATTAGAGGTCATAAATTTCGTTAGCTTGTACATTTTTCTCAGGAACCAACACATATCAGACATAAGAACATTTCTACTTTGCATCAAGGTGTGTTATTATCTGACATCAATCTGTATTAACGTGTGGACGTTACTCACCACAGACAGTTCCAGTGATCTCAACATAGAAGACATAACAGATTTCGATGAGTCACTAGGTTTTGATCTGAGTCATGATGAAGACTTTTTCTTTTTTCTTTTTACTTTTTTGTTGACTCTGTCTTTGATCTCATACTCATGTCTGATTGAATACACAAAAACCTTGCATTTTTTCGATGTCTTTATCAATATCATCACATGTTACCGAGTATCGGCCTTGATACACGTGCTGTCAAAGAGGGTAGAGTTCATCACAGTTCAAACAGATGAACATCATGACCCACACACGTTGGTTCTACAACTGAGGAAACTGTTCGAGTACAACAAAAAACTGAACCGAAACTACTCACTTCGTGTTGCCAACTCACTTGGGGTTGGGATTTTGACTTTCCTGCAGTCGATCTCTGCCTATTGGCGAGTGTATGGTCTCCATTATGTCGTAGACTGTTATGAGTACCATGCTCCCATAGCTACGGCTTTCGCACATGGCTACGTCTGGTACGAGCTACTGAGCATCGCTTGTTTAGCGACTAGACTGAACAGTTCGGTAAGTAGTAAATATTACCTTACACACAACACAGACTGACCAGTTCGGTAAGTAGTAAATATTACCTTACACACAACACAGACTGACCAGTTCGGTAACTTGTAAATACTACCTCACACACAACACAGACTGACCAGTTCGGTAACTTGTAAATACTACCTCACACACAACACAGACTGACCAGTTCGGTAAGTTGTAAGTACTAGCTCACACACAACACAGACTGACCAGTTCGGTAACTTGTAAATACTACCTCACACACAACACAGACTGAACAGTTCGGTAATTTGTAAATACTAGCTCACACACAACACAGACTGAACAGTTCGGTAAGTTGTAAATACTACCTTACACACAACACAGACTGAAGAGTTCGGTAAGTAGTAAATATTACCTTACACACATCACAGACTGAAGAGTTCGGTAAGTAGTAAATATTACCTTACACAAAACACAGACTGAAGAGTTCGGTAAGTAGTAAATATTACCTTACACAAAACACAGACTGAACAGTTCGGTAAGTAGTAAATATTACCTTACACATAACACAGACTGAAGAGTTCGGTAAGTAGTAAATATTACCTTACACAAAACACAGACTGAACAGTTCGGTAAGTAGTAAATATTACCTTACACAAAACACAGACTGAACAGTTCGGTAAGTAGTAAATATTACCTTACACATAACACAGACTGAAGAGTTCGGTAAGTAGTAAATATTACCTTACACAAAACACAGACTGAACAGTTCGGTAAGTAGTAAATACTACCTTACACACAACACAGACTGAAGAGTTCGGTAAGTAGTAAATATTACCTTACACAAAACACAGACTGAAGAGTTCGGTAAGTAGTAAATATTACCTTACACAAAACACAGACTGAACAGTTCGGTAAGTAGTAAATATTACCTTACACATAACACAGACTGAACAGTTCGATAAGTAGTAAATATTACCTTACAAACAACACACATTTAAAATATAGTATTATTTTCAACAGTTTAACAACCCATTTAGTTTTATCAGCTACTAAATCCACGTTTCTTATAGCTTTATCATTCAGCGAAGCATATCATTCAAGGGGCTGGTCTAACTTAATTTCTGTCTGTCTGTCTTTCCGCACAATAGCTCGATAATGAATTTATTTATAGCATTGATATGTTTGATGAACTTTCATTGTATTATTGGCAACATTAAGTTTGATGATAGGCATATCAACTCCATGGGCCATACATGTACTGTTGCGAAAATGTTTCCTAAATAACTCGAGAAAGATTTCTCCTGTATACTTTAAACTTTGCTTGATTCTTAATTTCTAAATAGAAAATATAGTTAAGGTATTTGATGGTCCATGACCATTTATTGGATTTGGCCTAGTGGCTTTAAAGTCTATGTCAAACATGAAATGATTTTGAGTAATAACATTTTCACTGCAAACTCAGCGAAGCCTGTGACGTGACCAGTTGTAATTCTACCTTGATACTATTAGAGAACAAGTTACATACACACGTGTTTCACTAAAAGATACATCTTGATTTGGTATTTATTAAAATAGTCACGTATGTGTTTTAATTAACTTGTCTAAAAAAGAAATACGCGCCTATAATGATAATTTTATTTTTATAGTTCTTGTAATGGAATCACTAGTTTCAGCCAAATCTTTTCACTCATGTTTTAGGTTTATATTGCCTTTATGTTAACGATTTATTTGTTTTCTTTTAGACTCAATCGCTGATCGTGGATATTGATCGCAAGATGGTGATGAATGGATACCAGTTACAGTACAGAAAACAGGTTAAAATGAACGTTATAATGTATTATTTTAAAATCTTATCCTGTATATCTGGTTATTAATTTAACGATGTTATATTAAACTATCAGTTATCCGTGGTTCCACGAGAAATTTAATTTTGAAAATATAGGAACGCTATATTAGTTTTACATGCCATTCCAAACAATGTTGAGATAATTGCTGGTCACCATATGATTTTTCAATCTATTAATCAGTTTTATATTTAAATTTAAATATGGACTCTAAAACGGAGTAAAACGGGTTTTTACATTATTTTCTAAATAATCTATAATACTGTACAAGTTATTAATTTAACAGGAATTCTCCAGTGTTATGTAGTGTACTGTAAATCCAATGAAACTATATGTCTATTATCTTTTGTGCTATACAAATTATATAAATTTGCTTGGTATTAAAATATAATGTTTTATATTTTCTTAACTTAACAGTTTATTAACTGAAATACATGCTTTCCAGCTGGAAGTTCTGATGCTGGAGCTGGCTCACACTCCAGTAGAATTCACAGCTTTGGATTTAGTTTCTGTCAACAACAACCTGGTTACTGATGTAAGATATACTTTCTAAACTTATTTGGTTTTACACTTATTAATATTTTCAACTAACATTCAATATATAATTTCCTGTTAAAAATGTCACTTATGATATTTTATAACATTATCAATATACCTTTTTCATGTAATTCTTAACGTTTAAATTTGCTTGCAGGCATGTAGTTTCATTATCTCCTTCATGATGATTTTCGTCCAGTTCATGACCTGAGTTCTACACCATTAGCCTACTCTGCGCTAGATCTGTACCACGAGCAGTTTCCCAAATGTTAATTACGTGTTAATTGTTTTAGCGTGTGTGTATTAGAATAGTTACCTGTTGTAGGCTACTTGATCTTTAAGCAAAGATAATAAAAAATAATCTATTCTAAATTAAAACGTAAAATGTTGGTCTCAATCCTAACATAACAGGGAGGCACTGTTGAATGTAGCATTAAGCGTTTGGTACTATAATAAATAATAGTAGAGTACAACATCCCAAATGGCAACTTTGGTGTTCAAAGTTTTTATTGATATAAGGATCATAGTGGAAAGTACTAGACGTTATAGCCTGTATGGTATCGAATTTCATACTAAAAATCCTAAAAATAATGAATGAATAATAAATAATCTGTCACTTAATCCATTAGAAAAATATATAGAATATTTTATTACGGAAAAATATATAACCAGTTAAAACATGAAAGATATTAATAACGAACACAAAAAACATCTCGTACCACAATATAATGAGACAAAACTATGAGAAAAAAAAACTGAAACTATAAGTACCTATCCTTGATTTAATTTTGTACCAAAATATAAAATTAAGGAATAAGGACAAATTAAAGGGAAAAAACCCCACATGTGGTTTAATGGCCTTAGCCTTTTTTATTAGTCTCACATTTAAGATATTATTGTTGCTATGTTGAACAGTGTAATGGATAAATTTATGAAATTTTGAGAAAAAGTATGCTGGACTTTGATAATGGATTCTTGATGTTGTATAACAATTCGAATAACTTTATTATAACAAAATAATAGCTTACGAATTGTATTTTGATTAATTTATATAATTTATAACATACAATTAAAAAATTTAGTTTAATGGATAAAATATATAAAAATATATGTTTAGTTACGTAATGTCTTAAATATTTTAAACCAAATATCCATAAAAATGTATAAGAATTATTTACTAACCATTGACATTAGTGTCTTGAGTAACTTATATGTTCTACTGTAATGTAATGAGTTAATCCTTAATATAAGTTGTACGTTTGTATGATGTCCATTTGCAAAATTCTCTAGAACAATTCAATTGCTGAATACGAAACTTTTACAGATTATAAATTTATTCATAGTCAAGTACACCAATAAAGATTCTTCAATTTTGATTTTAAGGTAAGATTATTGTGATTTTTAACGCCATAAGAGCCAATCTTTGAAAATATGTTGTGTGTATTCTAAAAACATCTGTTTTAACGCATGATCACATTGAAAACAAAAACTTAAAATAGCTGAAACAAGATCAAACCTTAGCATTATTAGATAATTGCTTGGACAGTTTGTATAAAATTGGAAATTATTACTTGGAATGATAACGTGATTCTTAGACATAGGGTTTGAATTATTTTTATAAAACCTAATATAATTAGAAATAAAATCATGTATCTAAAATTAATATACTAGCTTCCTTTTACGCTGTAAATGAAGAAGTTAAATTATAAATGTTATACTTTATTTAATATATTGAGCCTTTTCGTAGCTGACTTTATGCTTTTAATAGCATTTTTTCAGTCAACATAAAGTACTTAGTAACTTAATGTAATGCAATTTGTAAATTGAATTTCGTTGTTAAAACATCTTCAAATAACACAATTTAGTTTGGTTATAAAAAATTAAGTTAATCAAATAAAACCTATGAATTTAATGCGCTTTCCAAAAATGAAAGATTTAATGATCTATAATATTAGTAGCTCTGGCTATTTGAGTACCCACATCGTCTGAAAAAATGTACCTTATGAAAAAAACAAAGGAAAAAGTCAACAATAGTTATTTCCTTGATGCAGTGGTGAGTCCCTGTCCAATTACTTTGATCTACAGCGTGGTCCATTACTTCACTGTAGTAGTAAACATACTGCCTTCCTTTTTTGTGAAAAATATTTAATTGGAATAAACATAAATTAGGTTTTTTATTAGTAGCATTTCTGTAATGGTTACAGAATTTAATGGAAAATATCCTACGTATACAAAATGAGTTTGTTTGTAAAATCCTTTCTGGATATGTGACATTGAAAATTAGGTTTATGATAAATTGACACAAACTTTCTCCAACAATCAATCGCAGAGTCTTTCACAGATGACAGGTCAATATTGTATCCTAGAGATGAGAGAGCGAAGCGATCAAGTGTCAATACTGGCACTGGCAATCCTTTGACAACAATGGTATGAGTTATGTGGTAATTTGATACATCTGTTTATTATAGATTAAATCACATCTTCTAATTTGTCGTTTGACTGGTTTACAAAAATATTTTTTTTTCATATTCTACGAATATATTAGTTACTATTACAGCATCCTTGTAAATTAAAAACCTAAAAATAAAAATAAAAATTTTACGACCTTTTTATACAAAACCTTTTTGTATGTTTTTAGTCGACTAAATATCATTAGTTTTTGAATTTTTATGTCTATATGCTATTTCAAATCAGAAAGAAATTTGTGTTTTGTTTATACATTTATATAATTTTACATTTGAACACTTTCCTTAATGTATACCAAATTATATGATGGTGTACACCAGTAAATACATCTTAGCATTCAGATATGGTAATAATTTATTAAAAAACTCTGATTATATTGTGAACTGACACTTGTCTGAAATGAATCGCTTACTGGCTTAATAATTATACAGCCTTTAAAAATAAAACATAGCCTGGAATACTTCCTTTGTATCTACGTAAAGCTCGCAATAAAATAAAATACTACCCTTTAACTTGTTGACCTCTAAATGTTGGCTGCAAAGTGTTTCTATCACGAGATGCTGACCACGATTGTTGTCTACGAAATTATTGACTGCGACCCACGTAAAACAATCCCAAACTAGTTTGCTTTCAACTTAAACATTAATTGATAAAATAAAAAATGCTTCATCAGATGGGTTAAGTATGTCGTTTAACTGTTTTTTATTGTTTATTTTACTGCACAATACGTTAATGTTAATATTTACAAGAAGACCTTAGTAACTATTATCTTACGGTTAATAATACGGGCAAAGATCGTGGGCGAAACAGGGAAATTCGTCTAATGAATAATACCACACATATACTGGAAGAGCGTGTTTAACTCAGCACACAAAAAGAAGCGTTCATAACAATGTTTTTATTCTACTAACAAATATTACATTTATACTATGTGGTATAAATTTCCTGTCTTTTGTACGATAAAATTGTGCTTATATCTAACAAATTCTAACCAAAACTCTTCTAAATTACTGACGAAATTTATTAATATTTTTAATAATACAAGACTATTTTCAAACACCAGGCGTTTAAAATTAAATTGAAAGTAAATTTATTTCTTTTAAGGATTTAAATAAAACTTATTTACTCTTACTTACAACTAATTAAAAAAATATGTTGCAATCTTCCAAGTTTTGGTTCGATCTAGCGGGAAAAGCCACAACAGTGGTCAGTCTGAGTTAAATACGAATGCGGGAGGGTCGTGTAAATAATTTTAAATTTTGTCGTGCACAATCTCATTTCGTTACTCAGGCAATTATTTACTTGGCAAAGTGAAGTGTAATTTTTTGTTGCGTTTATTACATACACACTTTAGGGCCCTTATTCACACAGTGTTTTGTAATTGTATACAGTGTAGTTTAGTTATTAGGCCGACTACTTATGGAGCTTCTATGAAATTATTTTTGCGGCCTTATTACCTCCCTCTTTCGACCAGGGGAATACCTGCCTAGCTAAGTCATATTCTTTATCTGAATCGTATCTCAGTCATTATATGTAAATCAATGTTGTTTACATAAAATATTATATGTTTAGTTTTGAAATGTTTCCATATATAACACTTATCAAACGTCAAATTTATTCATGATCGGCTTTGCAAAGTTTCCAAGTACGAAGTTAAACATGTAAAATAATTTCATTTCCGATCTGCAAGACACCCAGATCTCCTGATAACATGACCTACTTACTACTTCCGTTTTACAAAGACAATACACACATGACCTACTTACTACTTCTGTTTAACAAAGACAATATACAGCTTCGTACCTACAGACTCAGTCTCTAAAGGAAACATTTCTAACTATTAAATTAAAATATCTTTTTCACGTTACATGGCATCTATATATTACATTACATTGAATTCCTCAATAATTACTACTAAAATAACAATATTTACAGAAATAAACATTTTCACAACTAAAAATTTCTGTCATAACATGTAAATCACTTCGAGGCTTTCCAATTTACACACTTTTTTGTTGTATCTGATAAATTTACCTGTCAGTCAGTGGTTATAATTAACAGTAACTCATTTTTATACAGAAGCACATAGAAAACTTGGGGATATAATATACATTGTCAATGAAATTAATTACAAATTATACTTTCGAGGCCCGGAGGAGAAATTTGTTTATTGAAATGAATATTTTTTGACATTGTAAATAGTATATTATGATATTGCTTTAGTTATTTATATAGTTGGTTATGCACGTTTTAAAAGGTCAATGGAACCATAATAACCATAATAAAGAAAGCAACAAAACACTTTACAATTTATATTGCACGGTAAAAACCGAGGAATAAAGAGACACAATCTGTTATAATCTGGCAATAACTAACTACTACGTTCCCAATATTGGGTCACTGTGTCCAATATCCTTCGGCAATCTGGATTTTTGCAGAATCTGATCGACGGTTACTCTACACTATTGTCCTCAATGGTTTTCGTACAAAAGACTTTCAGAGTTCATATTTGTTTTAGTAAAAATTGACAAATATTTATTTCGGTAATATTTAATACGACTAATTAAAAAGTAAATTTAGGACATCTTTATTGTTGGGATTAGACTCTTTCAAAGAAATAAAGTTCAAAAACCTATTTTTTAAGTAGTTATACGATCAGTACTTATTTGTCTACAAGTAAATAAATATTTGGAAACAAACACTTAAATATTCAGCGCACTAGCTGTAATTAATAATCTGATATATCATATATATATATATATATATATATATATATATATATATATATATATATATATATATATATATGATATATCTGACCGCTGATGGTGCATTAAAATACATGAATTATTTTGTAACCAAATCTTAAATATCTTAAATGGTGGGAAAGATGACATATAAATGACGATTAATGAACACAGCTAGGTCCACAATTGTATTATTAAAACAGGATTCCTACTTTAGAGGTGTCTAAACAGAAGGTGAAACGGAGCTGGACTCGAAATTTGTGCTGAATCAACTCTTTCCACCACAGCTGTGTTATGTGCAGAAAACATAGTAATGCACCTGGTTAGACAATAAAACACCCCTTGCACTGGATTGGGTAAAACCAGACCGAGTTATTTCGTAGCATAGGTGTCTCTGGTGAAACTATGCAATATGAAAAGACTAAGAACTCATCGTTGTCTATAGTACGTTTTCAATACATAGTGAGTAATAATGTGTAATTTGTAAAAATTACTCTACAGTTCCTGTCTTGCTGGATCCCTTCCGACGAACTTTGACTCCAGATTCCAGGAGTCAGTCCTGTGAAAGTTTCAGAAGATGAAAGCGCAATATGAAATCTGAGATGGACTCAATAATACAAATGTTTAAATTATAAAAATTGTCAGTCTCTAGGATACAGGAATATTAAAAAGCAATTTCAAACCCTGAATAAATATCTAATAAATAATTTATTATAGTGGTTAACACTAATTAAATCTAATTATTGTTTTAAATTATAATTACTAGATAACACGCTGATAGTGTTCTCAAATCAAGCGTGGCTCTAAAATAACATCTGAAGCTTCTTTTTTTGCAATTAGAAATAATTTTATAAATGTCACGAACAATGTTACATTATATTTAATATTGTACTTTAGTACCAAAAGTCATTGAAAGTATGAAATAATTTATATGTTTTTTATAATAATTTCACATATAATCCAGAAAAACTTACAAAAAGAATAACACTTGTTAGCAAACGACAGCGATGCGGATAGTCCTTCCACGGAAAGTTCAAACTCAAACTTTATTGATGTCAGTAAATTAGCTTATTATTTTCCATTATCTTTTACTACCTCACAGCACTTACTGATAACGAAGATACCTCTCCTAGCGGAGTCTATAGGTGTCCCATACTCTCAGCTATTTTCAAATGGACTCTGCTTATGTTTTCAATCAATTGTATAAATCTCCATGAATTATATCTAATGTTATTTTATTTATTAATATAATTTTGGATGTAAGTAAAAATACTCTGCAAGTTTATTTGATAAAGAGCGAAGTGATATCAGTTTAAAAATCTATTTGCCTGAAAGGTTCTTTCACTGGTTTCATTTATTTCTGAATAAACTTTCAATTTAAATTGGAGTCCTTAATATCACTCAATGGGAAAATAACCAAGAAGCGATAGTAAGAGTTCTTTTCATCCATGAAAAGCATCTCCTCTATCCTTTACATAGTTGCATCTCAGATGAAGCGATAAATGAGGATAAATGAGTATCCATTTACAATTCTTCTATTGCCATTAAAACAAGTAAATATAGCAGTAAAATTAAAGTTCAATAGTACTTTGTGAAATGTTTTAAATTTAGTAAATAGTACATACAGTTTAGACATCATAAAATAAGAAATATCGGATTATAGTAATAAATGTTAATCCCATTGCTAAGGATGAAAAACACATGTACAACTCTTTATTAGCAATGTAGTGTTTGTCAAGATAAAATAGGATGTGTATATAGTTGCTTAAGGAATTAATAAATCGATTTAATAATTTATCACAATTATTTTTAAAATGCAATAATGGGGATTATGATAATGATGATGAATGTGAGGCTTACACTTATTCGCTGTATTAGATCCATGCTCATTTATTAAATGGTATGTATTAAATGATAAGGTATCTAATGATTTAGAGTTTTTAAATCAAGACTTCTAAAATCCTAAAACCTAATAATGTGAAAATATTTAGTTTTAAATCAATATTAAATTTATATACCTTATATTACATAATGCGAAAGAAAATCATTGTCCATAATGTAATGCTAATTACCATAATTCTGAAAACTTTAAATGTATTAATGTAGAATAATATGTTAATAGATGTATGTTAAATAAAACGAATAAAATATTGCAATAGTAATTATTTCTATTTGCATTGATGATGTTTTATGTTATACTTACAAAATTCTTTGCATGGTCACTGTTTAAACCTTTAAAGATAGTAAATTTTTCAAAACACAACTGGAATGACTCGGAAAATTCTAACACCATTTTATTTCCGATCTAGCATGATTTATAACTGAGATACAACTAAACCCTTCCAAAATTGAGTATAGTTGCCATCGTGAAATATTGACAGAAACTGGACAATTTATTTTGAATGATTTTTCAGTATTTTCCTGATATATTTTTGATATACTATTAAGTCAAAATACCTTTTTCTTTTTGTACAATATTCGTTTAATACTATACTATAATAGTAATGTATTAGATTTACACAAATTTACTACTGAACATCTAAGAAAAACATAATAATAAATCATAAAACATGAAATAAAGCAATTACAAGACTAAGAGGCTATTAGTGTATTTACAATGTAATTACTTACAAATATTTCTAGTATCATTGGTGCTGGTATGTTTTAAACTAGAAATAACGAAATATCAAAATTCATAACAGTCTATTAGTATAATTGTATTCCCAAATAGAGGAACAAAATTGTGTTAGGTCAATAAGAGCAATACGTGTTCCCACATTTGAAAAGTTAGCAATTATTTATTGCTCCAATTTTCTCGAGTAGTGGCCACTCTCTGCACAATTAGTGTGATCTATGACGTCATTACGCCTCTGATGTATGATATTGCTATTCACAGCTATGCTTTTCGTGGAGGAACAGTGCGAGTTTGTTGTAATTGATAAATATGGAACATTTAAAATAATAATTTATAATTATTTCAGATATCCATACAAGTAAATTATAAGCTCCTAGAAGTAAAATTTATCTTGTGATTGAGCACGTTTAATAAAGTTACTTATAAATATCTTGAAAGGGGCTTAATAACTGGTAGGTAAATACAAGTACACGTGCAAATGTATATTTAAAACATTGCTGTAGGTAGTATTGACTTAGAATTATATATTGTAAAAACTTTATATCAAACCTACTCTATTTCGCTTCCACAATACTATATCATGAAGCAATTCACAACTGACAGGACAATTTGAAATCAGGGGGTTAGAGAAGACGGTGATCGAAAGTGTCAATATTGACACAGTATCTGGGAATATTGGGGACATTTGGTTTGCTTTCACAATATATCACAGTGAATTCAAAACTGACACTCCAATTTAGAATCCGGAATGTAGGAAAAAGGAAAAAATCGGAAGTGTATTGACACAGTATCTGGGAATATTGGAGACATTTCGTGTAAAAATCTGCCAGGATACTAATTTCAACTACCCTCCGTCTAATCCTAAGGACGGACATGCTCGTTTATAGTTTATAACTCTTGTCTATCTGTAATGCAATTTCTATTCAAAATTTGAATTCTGTAAATGAAATTGGTTTCAAAATATCCTGCGGATAGTTAGGATGTGCAAGAGTTGTATGCCCAGCATAAACACTCCCACGTCTATGTAGAAATGAGAAATACCAGATTGCAAATATACAGCTCAATTTGTTCTTGGACATCCAGCAAAAAACACACAGAGGTGGATAATAGACAGAAGTGGAACCCTTAATGATGTACGTTTATAAGTTAATTTATTGTCGAGATATCATCCTTAATGATAGGATTTGCTTATGCTCAGCTAAATCGAATTAATGGACATGCAAAGTCATAAAATCTTTTTTTATTTTCAAATTAACTGACACTACGGAGTATAGAGTGTAAAGAAAGACTTAGTAACCAATCTACCAAATATCACAGGTTAAAATGTTATATAATTGCAATTCTTTACACATTTATTCATTCTGTGATTTTTTGTTGCAACCATGGCCTCAAAACCAATGTAAAAATGTTAATGTTCCGTCAAATCCCTCGAAGATACATGCATGTCATCTTGATATTTCTCATATAGAAATAAACCTTCAAAGTTGAAGTTAAAGGTCATTTAGATTTAGAAATACCGCGTGAACAGACATAAATAAATCTAGCTCATTATTATTTTGCTAACGGTAAAAAAATTTCTCATGATTTTTTAGTTTATTATAAAAAGGAAACGTTATCATCCTTTACGTTTTTATCAGGGACAACTGGTACCTAAATTCCATAAGTTCATTTTGAATGGTAAAGATTAATTTTGTACCATTTTATAATATTTACGATAACTACATTACGTTTTTACCAAGAGAGTTCTGTAGCAAGCTTTAAGAGCCAAGCGGTGACAGTTCCAAATAATTTGCTTACAAGTGTATATCCCTTTATTATTAACGCACTAATTTTAATTCTTCTGAAATACAGTAATATTTACTATCTTAACATTTTTAAACACCAACAGTAAACAAATAAAGGTAAAATGATGAGGTGATGAAAACATGAATGTAAATTTGTCCTTTCAATAAAGATTCTACTTCTGGGATTAAAGTAAAGAGGCTTTTGTCCTTTTCACGATGGAGACACATTTTACAATTTATTCCACATAATTTCATCTTCCTTTAAGATTTGTTTTCTACTAAGTACCAACTTTCCTCAGCGTCAATGAGTTTTTATCGTGTATACAAACGTTCAAGTTATTACAATATTTATATTTATAAAATATTTAAACAAATACAGATATACTCATTTGCACGCTTAGTAAAAGTGACAGAATACTCCCGCTTTGATTTATCTAAACCATCTTCATTTACAGGAGCATCGTACCTCAGATGAAAACGATTAATGAGTCTGACTCTGTTTTTTAACCATATGTTAACACTTAACCGAGAACAAGTCGAGAGGAATGGGAATACTTCCCTAATTATTCTACTACAATTTCTTTAGTGCAATAGAATATCTTATTTCATGAAGATAATCTTAACACAACATTTGAGCGTGATATGCACGATGAGCCATACACCATTTTTTTAATTTGTTACTTAAAAGGAAATCAAGGAAGTGAGGCAATTATAAAAAATATTATATAATGTTAAACCTATAATATTTGCATTTGTCAGAATTAGAGTCTAATATTAGTTGACCGATAGTTGAATATTGCAGTAGGTACCAATATGATCATTGGATGTACAATAAATATTATTATTCTGTGTTTATGGATATGAGAGATTGTACCCTCTATGAAAATACGAATCATAAGTGCAAGTATTTAATGTCCCTAGCAAACGAACTAATGGTTTTAACATTCTTTCGTCCTTTGTAAATTATGTATTAAAGCAATAAAAATTAAAATGAACTCATTTAATTGTACGAGTTAAATAAGTTTAACGTATTTATTAATACATAAATACATATAAATAAAACTCGTATGTATTTATGAGACCACTATCTAAGAAATCTTAATTTACATAAACACTTACATCCAAAACAGTTTCATCCAAATCGGTTCAGTAGTTTCGGAAATAAACTGGTGGAAAACAATACAGAAACAGGTCGAATTGTAAAAAGTTCTCCTTTTTGAAGTCGGTAAAAACTATTATCAAGTCTATACATGGCAAAGAGGAAAAGCACAAATCTCTGTATATTACTCTGATAATTTGTTACCTGTCGAAAAGTTTAAGAAATTATTCCTCTCAGATCTAATGTTAAAGTTATTATTAAGGTTATGTTTCTAACAATTACCCTTCTTTTAAACTCATTTCTGTGTACAGGTTATATATAGCAGTATTGTGATGAAGGGGCCCCAAAACGTCCCTCGACAATTTATGAGAATTCTTACACCAAGAAGTAAGTTTATTTTCAAGAATATGTTTAATTAATCTTACTGAATACTGTGAGATGAATGATATAGGACGTACAGAGAAAGAATGTATTTCTTATATTTTACTGCAAAATATTTTTTTGTAAAGAAGAAAACTTTTGAAAGGTGGAAATTGTGAAGCAACTTACAAGTTTATAACATTTAAATAATCCACAGTACAAATTGTATCGTTCGGAAAAATTGTTTAAACTTGGTTGGTCGAGGAACTTTGAATAATACAGACTTTTATACGAACCACGTGAAATTCAGGCTAATACTATGATATTGCTCATACGAGATGGAGCAGAAGCTTTATGGAGTTTAATCTTACGAAGCCTTTATACAAAATTTTTTTAAATCTATGTAAGTTAATTTATAAACGTTAAAATGTCTTGCATTACAAAACAAAAAGGAATACAGCTAGAATGTCAACATGTAGAGGGTTTTGTGTTTATATAGATTGTTTGAAACCTGTAATCATTATTCTTTTAAAAGATTAACATTTTACGTGATAGTTTGACGCTAACTTTATAATTTGTCATCGGTTATATCATATTATGTCGTTAAATTATATTAGTTTGATAACAAATACCAACCGGTACTATGAAATCCTATTTATCTTCGTAATAAAGATGTCTTGGAAATCATAGAAATAATTCTTTACGGAAACTAAAATAATTTCGAGTCAATTGAAATTATCGTAAAATAAATAAGATAGCATCATTTATAACAACATATGTTCAAATTGAGCTAACTGTAAAGCATGTGGTGTATGATGTGTGTCGCCGGTTTTTAATTTACGTATTTGAATTGATAATTTAATTTATTTTATTTTGTAAGGAATAAAAAAAAACTTTTCTTCGCTATGTTCTATCTAAATACCTTGAACACAGCAACAATCAACTTATCGACAACGGGGAAAATAAATTTGGTAATTCTGAAGAAGTAGAAGAAATTGTATAGTTTTTGATGATAGAAAACCACATGAAATAAAAACCACAGACTATTAAAATTATTTAATAAAAATATATTAGCAGTAAGACGCTCAAAATAGATACATCGCACAACTAAGATTTGGATTACAGGCAATCCTTGTCGAGTACAGATAATCCAAACAAAGCTTGCTGATTTAGTCTGTACAGAGTAGTGCAGACTGTATATAAATACACTTGGCCTTTGAGTCCCTCTGATCCGTCTAACAATGTCTGTGTGGATTCTGCATGTATTGTGGTACACGTGAAGGTACACATAATACTGCATTTGAATCTCCTAATGTTCCTGGGTTAGTCCAACATTATCTAATGGAGTGCGTAGGGAGGGATTCCTTTAAATAATTCTTACTTACTCTAAGGATGATTGCAGATCTCATCGCGTTGCTCATGAGAGTAGTAGCAATGGTAATTGTTTTAAAACTAAAAAAGTTATGGCGTATGATGTTGACATGAGATGTAATGTAGAAATGTGCAGGTTTTTATGGTATGAATAATTTCATGGATGTTTAAAGAGGACGTGAAGTACCACATAAAGTAATGTAGCTCAGGTTTTTTTAAAGATTAATATAAATATAAATTAAATATTGAATATATACGTGTGTTCCAGACCAACCGTGAAATATTTATATAATGAGTGGTTCTAAAACCCACCAAATGAAATTTTTAACACTCTTAATAAGCTAACGGTTACCTGCTAAAATAGTTTTAGTTGTTTTGATCTTTAACAGTTTAAATCTAATCATGTATCATCATGGTGATAAATAATTGAAATGCTAGGTTTAGACCAAATATTTTAAAAGAGGTTTCGTTTTTTTGTATCTTCAGTTTCAAAACGGTAGCCAAACATATCAGCAATTAGGATTTATATTTTCTCCATCCGAAAATTAGTGTCTTATGTTACTATTCCGCTCGATTTAATTTATTACTCTAAATAAAAAATACATTTCAAACGATATCTGAAAAGCCAGGATGTTAATAATTTTAGTTAAAATATATACTCAAAAAAAAAAAAAAAAAAAAAAAAAAAAAAAAAAAAAAAAAAAAAAACATCATTTTGTTTAATAAACAATTTAATGGGCAAGTAACGCCGTGTTATACCTTGAAGGTATAACAATCCCACCGGGAATTTTACTATGAACTAATCCTGCACTAGCCTAAAAAGATGCCAGCATCCTTTTCGCAATTCATTTATTCTCTAATACCAATGTCTCATTTTATGTCATTAATGTTACATAACGACGTCGGGATTAAAGGATGAAGGAGGAGATACCTTCATCTCTGATAGATATAACAAAGAGCGAAGTGAAACCACAGGTACGGTTGAATATTTAGTGCTTTCTTTCCCTGGTTATAATTAATGAAATGTGAATTTTAAAGTAATTTAAGGTAACCCAATTGTTCTGTGCATATTTTAGGATCACTGTAAATGTTTTGTCTTCCATAATCACGGTTTCTGTCACCGGTGGGTTGCAAATTTTGTACAAGTTGTCATTTCCAGTAGTAAGAAAAAAATCCAGCCCCGAGTGGGACTCGACGGACTTGAAATATGTTTAGTATGACGGTGAAAAACAGTTAATTATAAAATACAAGTTGTTAGAGATGCGATTTGCTTGAGCTGTAGCAGGTTGCTCATAATATAACGTTTAATGAACCAACAGCTTGGATAAACTCAGCTTCGAGTTCAACCCGGGTTAGTATTATGTTCATTTGTATTATGTTTAAGTTAAAAGCAACAACTTACGTGTAGCAGTTTAACATAAATACTATATTCAGAGTTGGTTATTTTATTTCATTCACTGATCCAGTGTTGTTGAGTAGTGGCCCCATAGCTGTCACATCAGACCTCATAATCCTGCATGTGACTGCTGCTTTATCCGACGATGGTTGCATCACAGCACAGGCACTATTGTTTCTAAATGATGAGAAACCCTGTCCGCCTGTAACGTTTTGTGAAAGAGGTAAAAAACTCGCCTGTAATTGCAATGAGATGGCTTTGTTGAGTGATTTTCACGATGGTGAGAAGGTCAATTAATATCAAGATAATAAGTCACTGATGCTGGTTTAACTATACAAAAGAGTGATAAATCCTGCAGCTCGGGCCTTACATTTCTTTTGTTTATGGGAGGCATTAGAATGTCTAAGGGAGCCATACGAAATGTAGTAGGACAAATGAGATTATCATTTTGTGATATTTTAGAGTCAATCTGAAGTTAGGATATCTTTATCAGGTTCTTTAAAGAGTCGACCACTGTCCTATCCAACTATTAAGATTATTTATATTAGAAATATTAAAAGAATAGTTTGTCTTAAAGGAATTCGTAACGAAAGTGCTATTGAGGCAGTTACTTATTTAAATATCCATTTTAAGGGGAAAATCATTGTGTTTTATATTTTATAAAAAAGAGATATAACATACTATTTTTGGAATTTATTTTACAAACAGAGATGAATGTGACATGATAAATATAAATTACTAAAAGCAGTTAATCAATTAGTAAGAAATCACTATTCTTCATTACAACAGCATCATTAAAGCCTGGGAGAGATTCCCGCGTATGAGCCGGGGTTAAACTAAATATTACATACCGTATCCATTATGATTATTACATCACCACGATATAACAGAGTCAATTCAATTTAATATTCCGTGTAAAACGGTAATTTAATTTGCCTGGTTGCGTCTATTGTCTTTTTAACTGTGCAGTTTCTTGAATTCTCAAATCGACCAAGATTGGAATTATGGATGATCAGTACTGTAACTAACGTGTTTGTTCTCTCTGGGGTGGATACTGTTTGAATTTAATTTAGTTTTTACTCCAAAAGAATCCAGTTAAATTAATTTAAGTTGGGTTTAAATGGGATATTAATATTATATTATTTTGTACACGAATGTCATTGTACAGATTTTCAAAAGTCCTAGTATATGTTTTAGGAATTGTCTGCCTATTGAATATCAATTGATCGTATAATGAGAAAGAATTTCTTATTTTTGGACACTTCTACTAGTTACTTGTAAGTTATCAATTCTCTTAACGTGATGGAAGCTTTTTCACCCTTAGATCTTCATGAACTTCGGAGTAATATTAATTCACAGTTTAGCTATAATTCAAGAATTAGGCTAGCAAATTGTTTACGTTCACCTGCGATCAAAGTTGATTACAGGATTATTTTAACCAGATGGTTACTACCACAGCTTATAAGGTTAGAAAGGTTGATAGGAAGGCAAGTTGACTTCTAAATTAGGTTTAATGAGGTGTTAAACCAATTAGGCTTACTATTAGACTGCGGATTAGAATATAACGAAGGCTTAACATTATTAACTGCAACGAAATAGCTAATCGATAGGGATCCTATCAGTTCACTTCTACAAGAAGAATACAAATTATTCTAGACATTACTAATAATAGTATATAAATTGAAAACTATTTCGTACCAATGATAAACGGATATGCGACAGTTCTAGCATTCTTATTCAGAATTCGTATAATTGTTTTACAAGAAATCTTTCTTAACAAAACTCATGCAAATCATGAGTGATATAATATAACATAAGAAAATGGTTCATCCACAAAAAGATAATTAATATTTAAAATAAAGATACATTACATTTATATTGTATTTTAATTGCTACTATGTTATATATGTACATATTATTTTATATACACATACATTGTCGGACTTAATTTTTATTGCTTGGGTTTACAAACCACAACAAACGGAGACTTTACTATTCGTGTTTGAATAGTTTCTTTGCTATGATAAAATATTTTCTTCCTAGTTTAAAATCTTAATTTAGGAGAGCAGCCAGTTTGTCCCGTCAGATTACTCATAGAAATTTATATAAAACTGAAATCTGTTTGTTAGAGACTCTTTTATGATATATATACTATTTTTTATATTTAAGTTGTAATGGTTCAATTTTATACCCCCTTTTTTGTTCTTAAATGAGAAGACGTTCATTTTGACAAGTAGGTGTGTCGATTTATTTTTTTCGTCGATAGTCGTCGTCGTCATTCCATTAGAAGGAGTCGATTTGAGGTTAGGAAACCTCTCTACTCGGGGCAGTACAGTTAGCCGGAGCTCCGATGTGACCGCTGCAGCGTCTGGCGTCGACTGACGAAAACGCGTCTCTGCGCATGACCGGCTGGCGGTCTACTTATACAGCCGATCCGACAAGGGACGAAGAGTTTTTGCTTGCTAACGTCGTGGAGTGAAGTCAATTCGAGGAGAAGAGTTTTCGCTTGCGGACGTCGGTTTATGAAATCTGAAGTCGAGTCGAGGAATACGAGAGCCCTGTACGAGAGAATACGCAGTCGGCATATATCATCTTTTGGTGAGTCACCCCGAATTTTAATCATTAAGGGAATTTAAAAACAGTACGAATATTGAATGTTGAATATAAAAATTAGTACTGATTCGTTAACCTTGAATTCTACGGAATCTTTGAAAAATTAATAATTCGGTGCATAGTATAGGTTATTTCGTTTAGTGACAGTAGTGTATCTATTAAATATAGGTTCTATTACCTTCCACTACCTGTCCTAGTTTGCAAACGCGTATTTTGCATCCTATAAGCCGCGTAGGCTTGATATCCTATTCCTAAAATTAATAATTCGGTGCGTAGGATAGGTTAACAGCAGCTTGTAGGTTATTGCGGTTAGTGCCAGTAGCGTATCTATTCATTATAGGTTACACTACCCTTCACTACCATTCCTAGTTTGCAAACGCATATTTTGCATCCTATAAGCCGCGTAGGTTTGTGATCCTATTCCTAAAATTGATAATTCGGTGCGTAGGATAGGTTAGCAGCAGCTTATAGGTTATTGCGGTTAGTGACAGTAGTGTGTCTATTCACTGTAGGTTCTACTACCCTTCACTACCTTTCCTAGTTGGCAAACGCATATTTTGCATCCTATAAGCTGCATAGGTTTGTTATCCTATTCCTAAAAGTTAATAGTTTGGTGCATGAGATAAGTTAGGTGTATGTACCTGGTAAATCTACTAGATATAGCATATATAAACCTTTCTATAGCTTACGATAATATATTTTGCTTACTTTAAGTCGTGTAAGCCTAATAGCCTAAGCTCAAAGTTATTGATCAACGCCAGGATAGGCTGGGAACTTAATTTAGGATATCTAGGTAACAGCCTTGTTTAAAAATTATTACTCATTGGCTTAATAAACCTCTGAATTCTCAGCCCAGTTTCTAAATAATATTTGTTTAGTGCCCTGTAAATCGCATAAGCTTTACTTCCTACTTCGAAGAGTATGTTTCAAAGTGAATGTTAGGTTGTAGGCTATAACAAACTTTTAATGCTTGTAATATTAACATATTTGATACTAAGGGCTTAAAGAGGAAAATAGTACACACGAAATATCTGTATTATTGTTGAACTAGGATACTTGTATTAAATAACCTAAATATATTTGCTTGAAGGGATTTAGCTGCTTCACAGGAGAGGGATATAACACAAGACTCCCCTTAGACATTTTGCTTCCAGCTTAACTTATAAACTTATACGTTAACGTTAGTCTTGTTAGTATAGAGAAGGAATTTGTTTGGTTTGATATATTTAATATTTTATTTTGATACTATAAAGTCAAAACATAACCTCAGCTTAACACAGCACAACAACACACTGAAGGAAGAAGAAACGAGCAGACGATACAGAGACCGGTTCGAGCCAACGGCTGTGGAATAAAGATCTCGCGGACCACCGATATTAAAAATCTGTTTTCTCACGCACAAATAGTTGCTAAATAGTCGTCGTTACAATAGGATTTATTTCTAAACGTCACATTTTAGAACGGGGCATTGACAGTTCTAATCGACATTTATTTACGTAAAATCGCGAGACATAGAACAGAACACTGTGATGATATCGTTCTATTGAAGAGTGCGAATAACTGAATTCGCTCTGAACGAGTCTGAGATTTTCTGTTCACTTACGTTAAACCTTGTGTATCACATCGATCTCTACCAGCGCACAGTGAGGGCGCGGGTAAGATAAAATTATAAGGCGATACCACAACCCTGGAATAGAACCTAGCACGACTGCAACTATCAGGGCAGGCAAAAAAAGCGTTTATACCGAAACACCTCACGAAGTACTTTAATTATTTGAATTGTTTCAAGAATTGGTTTTTAGCAAAACCGATGAAAAGTTACATAAAAACTGAAGTACTTGTCCACCAGTTTCATCAAGTTTTAATGTTTTTTGATTTTGGTTAAATACCTTGCATCGTATGAATCAGTATTTTCACACAATAAGATAACATATTAGAGGCATATTGCCATGCCACAAAAGCATGAGACAACATTGCTCCGACTCAGACTCAGGGAGAAGGGTAGGTTCTGATAATACTTGTGCGCAGAACTCCAAGTCCCAGGTGCTAAGGCTCTAACCTAACTGTGTTCTTCGAGTTGTCGTTGAAAATTATTTGTTTAATGGGCGCCACCCCGTTGGTAAGGTTGCTGAGGGTAACGACGGGGAAGAAACCCTTCCAAAAGCACACAGTAAGGCAGACCCAAAGCCCTAACATTTATTCATGCTCGGTTCACAAGCTATGATATGACCCCCAATAATACACTATTAGTTTCCTGGAAATCCACTAATAGCATCTAAAGTCATTTCACCTTGATAAACTTAAATTTTACTAAACCACTATGTTTGTGTATCTCGGCACAACTCCATCCTTAAGTATGAAGTGCTGATAACTAATTGTAATCAAGTCCTGAGGGGGACTCTAAGTTACACAGCAAAATTATTTAAATTTAATTGGCATATATCAATTTATTTAATCTAATTGTGCTTGTTATATTTTTCAATTCCACAAAACTATCACTAAATTATCAAGGAAAATTAAATACTGTATATATATCAGAAAATCTTGGATTTATTTAAACATGATCAAATTAAGAACCCATTTCAAAATTCCAAAAAGACAGGAAACATATTCAGCTCATCAACCTGATAAGTATCAGTTCAACTTTCTAATAAACTCAATGAGAGGAAGTAAATATTCTTAATCAGTGACCTTAGGTCAAATTCACAAGTATTCACAACAATTAATTTCAATAGAGTATGATAAATCCCCAGAATATATCAGAAATCACCATGGCGGACAATAATAAAAATCTATCACAATAATCAATAATCAATACTTAATAGCTATAATAAATATTCAATTATGACAATAAACAGCAAAGCAGGTGGCAACCGCTAAAAAGAGTACTCATGAAAACAAACATTAAACATTTAAATGAACAGTGAGACATTTAATAACTAACATAATTGACAAATGAAGCGACGAATTGCATCACTGGCAGAGTCCAGAAATGTCCCCTGAAATGTCCAGAAGTCTTATAACCGCACCAATATGAAATATAATCGTTGTATTTAACTTTGACTATCACAGTCTAAGTCCGTGCTGGCCAGCCAAATCCAAAATAATATTTATTCAAGTTCACCAAGTGGAAAAGAATGACTATTCTATCACTTATCGGTTCATGACAGGCGATACGGTGAGTGAATAGAAGTCCCAGTGAGTACAGTTGGAGGAATTTAGCTGTGCTCGTGCAGCCCTAATACTACCCTTTCAAAAAACGAACGCTATCTGTGTGGCGGGTTGCGTTTACGTGCTAGCCGCTGAGATGAAGGCGCAAGAATCTCTTAACGACTTTAAACTCACGATTTAGATTTGCCGATTATTATTCACACATACGTTATTTTCAAAAACGCGTTTAAACAACAATATAACAACTGAAAAACAAGGATAAGTCCTATTATTGTTATTATTTGGTATTCTCTTATTATTTAATTTACAATCACTTCAATAATATTTAATGCTTAGAATATAATTTTTCTAATAACAAATGTTACTTACAATGATTGTTTTTTTTCATTGGAGTTCTTCAATTCCACTCAAGTTGTACTCCTCTTCTTTCTGGGTCACTGTCACTGCTGTCTGTATCCGAACCAACTGATATAATAACGGATTCTATAATATTGTCAATCTGGGGTTCTGCGGCTGCATAGTCCCTTTCGATTTTCTCTACGTGCTTGCACTTTACTGACCACTCTTCTGCGCCTATACTTGATATCTTGTCTTCGCATAGAAGCTTTAGATTGATACATAGTGAAAGATGTATTTCTCATAACCACATGATGTTGACTTCGGCCAATTTAAACTCAATGGGATTGAGGTCTGGGTGGTAGGGCGGAAGTCGTAAGATGTCATGACCCTGTAGTTGAACAGTTTCGTCCAAGGCGTACCGGACATGCCTTGGTTTATATAGGCTGCACAAGTTTGTAGAGTTCAGGATAAAAGGATATCGTTAGCAGAATGGTATTCCGTTTTTTGAAAGCCACACCTTCATATCTTGCTTCCTACTTTTTGAAGTAGGAGCTTTATCAAATTTGTATGTTATGGTAGGGCGCTACTATTCTACTAGTATTTCCTACTAGTACTGAATTTGGTTCTAAAATTCGGTAACAACACCTTTTCCTTTACCCACTTCATAAAAATGTCCCCATTCACATTGTCGTGGTAGTCTCCACTATGGTTGCTTGCTTTCCAACATGTAAAAGTATTGGGCAAGAACCCTTTCTCTCCATCCGCATGGATAATTATTAGTCTCTCGCCCTTGGAAATCGGCACGTGTAACCCTTCATTTGAGCCATTTGACCAAGTTTGGTTAGATACGTGAGACGATAGTATATAAGATTCGTCTAAATAAATTATGGGGCGTCCTTGCTCCCTGTAATTTTTCAACGCTCTTAAGTATGTTATCCTCTTCTCTCGGATTTCTAGCTTTTCAATTAATAATTTCCTATTGTGTTGCCGTCCTTCTCCAAGTAAATATTCCAGGTCCTTTAATACCCACCTAAAACTTTTCTCACAACCCTGGAAAATATATTTTGTCCCTTAGCGCCTCCCTCAAAAGTTTTGCAGTCGGTATTCGATGTTCTTCAACATGGAAATTGTCAACTATTCTACGTCGTTGACGGTTTTTGTTTGGTGTAGTAAAACTTGCCTCACCTATGTTATACTAACCTTCAACTTGTTAAGTTAACTGTTTATTTTAGTACAACTCGCTCTGACACTCAGTTGCTGTGCAGCAGTTCTTTGGCGAGCCTTTGACAACGGAATTTTAACAGTTTGATGGTTTGCCTCTTCCTTCATAAATGTATAAACATTACTCACAATTTCGCGAGCCTGACTATGAATAGGCTTTTGACTTTGACTTTAACTAAACAGACATTATCGGTAAAAGCGAAGCACAAGCTACACTCAGCACTGTCACAAAAACAGACTGATTATGGCGAGTGCGATGAGTTATTTGGGCCAATACGATTCCTGAAAGAAGGCTTTTAACCATGAGTCAAAGGAAATGTTTTCGGGACGCAGCGCATAATGCTACCGAGACACCCCTCCCGCCATCACCACACACTCCAGGTCACGCGCACAGCTAAAGTCCTCGAACTGTAGGCACACGGCAGAGGCAGTGTGTTGCGGGGGGGGTAGGGCCAATGTCACCACCGGCTACCGGTCAGCGGCGACGACACGGTAGAGCGATGCGAACGTGATGCTGATGGCTGTGGCTGTCAACCAAACCGTTCCGTTCGCGTGACGATGTCCGGAACGTAAAAAAACCCTACATATTCATTAATATATAGTATTTTTGGTAGGCAAATAATTAAACTACATAATTAAACTACAATGGTAAAAAACAAATAATTTTGCAGATTCATATTAAACATTTTAATAAATCTATTTACTAAAGCATTATTTTTTTGTATATGTTTAATTTTATAATATTATTTATATTTGTAATAATTGGGATTCATTTAATTAAAACCTGAATTTTAATCTTTAAAACTGTTACTGTTTACATTTATTTACATAAAAATTCTAAACTTCATAATATCAATACATATATATACAGTATATTATTGTTTCAGTTACTCTTCAAAACATTTTAATCCTTTTCTATAAAATAATCTTGTGCAGCTTAACTGCATCCTAAACTCACGAGCTCACAAAATAACATGTAAAAGATAAATGATAATCTAGTATTGGACAGTTTGTACAAAATCACATTACGAAAATAAGGTTATTATTTAGACACATTAGAACTTTACTAAACAAAATCATTAATTTTCATTTAAAATTATTACTACGAGATATATCAGAGATATGAAACATTAATAAATTTGCGAGATATGAAACATTAATAAATTTGGCTCTGTAAATAGTGGACAATAATTACATATTATATACGGACAGTTAGCTAGTAGAGCAGCTAATAACCTGTTCTCAACGACTAAAGGTAAATATTTTCAAGATAAATATATTGATAACAACACTCATATTCTGTGGCACAAATAAAATCAAATTACTGGCAATATTTCAATAAGGTTACTGCAATATTCATTGTCATCGAACAATTGTGTACAAACCACAATCGTTGTCTCAAAATTGACATATTTACAAATTTACATTTTACAAATTACACCGTTCTTTAAACATACAAAACAAATGAGACATTTATTATTCACAAACAAGAACGTACTTGATTTTTTTTTTTAAATATACATTTACTTTAACATTAGACATTTTATGGCTACAAAAATATTACTGAAACAGATTTTAACTACCCTAAATTCTACTCCAAGTTTCTTCCTTCAAAATTAATATTGCATAATTGGCTCGTATTCATTTTAAGCTACAGTTAGATTTATATGAGTGAATTTTATATCGCTATAACACATTAAACAGACAGTACTATTTTCATATTCAGCTCTTTCCCCAATAAAAATACAAAATTGGGCAGTTTATCACACAACATAAAATATTGACAACACAATAAACGAAACCCTAATTACTTGTAAAATAAGTAATCATACTTTAAACATCGTTCCTATGTGCCACGTGCCTTACTTAGGATTGTCCAAGCATGAATAAAGAGAACCTATTTTAATGATTGCAAAAGTCTAATAATGATTTAAAATTTTGACGCTTTTAAATATTGCTTTTGACAAAGATTTGAATTATAGAAAATGACGGTCTGCCTTACCTCTAAGCAAATTTTCCCTGAAGAAAATGCTGAAAATCCACGACGTGAAGAGGGCTTCCACAATCCATGTGAACAGGTCGGCAGCTCATCCACAACAAGCCTAATTGTCGAGACAGTGCCATATCACCCGCTCAGGATTAAACTTGCCGGCGCACCGGTCTAAGGTCCAAAGTGTCGGCTCTGGCTAGGCAACAGCGCTTACAGCAATTTCTCAGCGCCTACATAACTCTGATAGGCAAATACTGCACGCTCAAGTTTAGGGAATACATCGGCCAACTTTGCGGGCTAGCTTCCGCAGTGGAAAATGTCTAGTTGGGCGATCAATCCAACTTCCGAAAATGAGGTCCATAAAACATAAACGTTACAATATTTCGCTAAGTTATATGATAGTGTACAATAGAGCTGATAATGGGCCCAATTTGAATTCCTTCTTTATGCACCTTAGGCATCCCATATATTAGTGGTGATTTGGTCCAAATCAATAAAATCTCCCTTTTTAATATCTTATATCTCTATGATGTATATAATTCATGTATTTATTACAAATCACATAAAAAGATAAATAGCATAGTGAACACATCACTTCATTACTATTTATCTCAAGAATTTAATTTTGTAACCAATGTTCCGACACAGCGTTAACCAGAACAAGACATCCGTAGTGTAAGATTCAGAACTAAGATTAATTATAAAGTTAAATTTGCACCCTCAACACAAGATAATAAGACAGCGAGCACTAATGTTAGAAACGCAAACGAACTTGGAGGGTAGACTTGACATTGCCGGAGAACAATTAGTTAAATGCGTCTCGCCAACAAAAGACGACAAGACAAGCTTCGCTATTAGGATCTTGAAACTTCTTGACACTTTCAAGAACTTGGATTGTAGACAGTACTCGCTTTCTGTCACTGAACAATTAATTACTTTAGTTAAAGGGTGGCGTACAAGTGTATGTATAAGTTGTATTTAAAGTAAAAGCTGAAAATTACACACAAAATTATAGATATGATTTATTTTGGGAAAAGTGGTAAGCGACCTTATATGATCCAATATGAAGACTCGCAACACGACCGCTTCCAACATTAGACACGAATACACGTAAGTGTGCGGGAGAGAAAAATGCAGAGGGATCTATAATGTCAGCTCAGAATCATATGGAGCCAACTCTTAGTCTTCAGAGGCCAGCGACTTGGTGTAGGGACGTTAAACTATCACATTTATATGCTCGTGGTAACTGGTTTAGTCACCAGTTTCGCATGACATTCAAACCACTTGTGTCAGTTACAGTTCATATGGAGAAGCTATACTAAGTTGTATAACGTTAAAACTTAATATAGTTTTTAAGTTCAATGCTTATCCTCAAAGAATTTCTCGCTTTGATGTTTGATCGTGGAATTGTGGAGGATGGTTCTATTTAAATACATGTTTAATACGAACCCAAACACTTTTGTTTTTCAATAGAACATATTTGTTGATTATTTAAACAATTAAGTAAAAAGGAATTATACTTTCTCCTTGATAGGGAGTATTGATATGGAAATGCCCACCTTAGGTATTGGCCTAACGCTTTTGGTGAGATTCATTTAGAATTTATTTTAGAAAGCAAAATATAAAATATACTGTGTGTTCCAAATTTTATGCACTCTTATGGAATCTTGGAAATTATAAGAAATTGAGCAAAAAGTAAAATTAATTGTGCTTAATAAAAACACAAACAAATCAACATGGTTATTTCACAAAAACAAATAACATGAACCCTAAACCTCATGTTTGCTGATCTTGAAGAAGTTTTCGTTATAATATCTAAAAAATAGACATAATTTAATGCAGATTTCATGTAAAAACGGTCCGTTATGTATACTAATTTGAGAGCTTTGAAAGTTGGAAATTTTTGACCAAAAACATTTTTTTTACCGCAGCGAGTGGTCGACGCAACCAACATTTAAACACATGAATTTGTTAGCCTTGTTTTAGGCACAAATCTCTCCATTTAGTCTTTTCTGTATCTCTATTAGGTTCCCAAGATCTCTTCACTGTACAAAAACATTGAAACACTGTATTTAAAATTTGGAGTTTTATTCCAACAACTATCATTGAACTCGAAATGCAAGAGAATTTTACTGCTCACATTAAGTTTCCGTGTGACGTCACAGGCGAAGACAGTATTGTTTGCGCTTTGGAGCAGCGAGACAAGATGGGAACTAAGATAGCGATTTCTAACATTACAATCACAGAGTTAGCTAATAATAAGGGTTCGGTACGGTTCCAGTTAATACATTTAAAAATTACAAAATACTCAAGACACTTCGTGTACTAAACAGAAAGAGTAATTATTGATACAGTATTTTATTGTACAGTATCAATAATTTTAACGTAAGACCTTGATATTATAATAAATTATTCCCATTTTAAGTTTATATCATGCTTAATACTCAAATTTATGACGCCCTGATAAAATAATAGCTTTATTTTTTACTATTATATAACCCTATTCCATGGAGCAGGATGGATTGCACAGTTTTGTACATTGGAGCTTTTTAATATACAACCAAACTTATAAATTATATTTTGCTAAATATTTTACGTCCATTACTTGCAAAATTATATTCATTACATTCTGCCTCTAGCAAAATAAATACTCAGGAACTATTGACATAATGCACATAATAAGCGTTGGGCACTCTAAAAATGTAAAAAAAAGGCCCAATGGAAGAAAATTGGGCTTAGAATAGGTAAGATCAAAAGAGCTTATAGCAATATGTTTTGCACAGTGCTATGTTGGTGTAAAATATAAGCGTTTTAAAATTTTGACTCAGCAAAGAATTTGAACGGTACCATATAACCATGGTTCTAATTTGTAGCGTTGTACTTGTGGTATTATTTTTGCTACAATGGAAATAATCGTCGACGGAAATGTTTATGCTCCTACAATCACCATCCCAGTTACTGAGCATTAATTATGCATTTACAAGCCGTGCCGCGGTAAGCCCTGTTCTCTGCTCTGTGGATATAAACGGGATCATTGGAATTACCCGCTTTACAGAACTACGCTATAAAACACTTTGGGTCAATCTAGCGCATTCGCCATTTGTATATTATTCGATTGGGTGACATTTAAATATATATATGTTAAAATAATTTTCAATAGAATGTCTTTGTAAATTAAAATGTGTATCCGTGTTAGTAGAAAACAACTGCATCATATTGTACAGAATGAATACCCACGTAAATTTAAATAATTACTCTGAACCTAATAAGGCAATATCATCTTCCTACAGTGCTCCTTCTCTATTGCCTGTTCTTTGTAAGAAATTACAGTGAATCAATGCTAGTCACATTTACTGTAGAACGTTGATGTAGCCGTATAAGTCCTTAATATTGTAAATGAGCCAGTCACTCTTGTACCCAATCATGAGCACGTTGAGAGTTTACAACTATAACAATGAATGAATTATTAGTACAGACAGAACACTTACGGCAGAATGTTGAAGTAGCCATTCCCAACCATCAGTCTAGGCTGGGCTGTTTTCGTTGGTGTCACTCGTTACTGGTATGTCAGGCAATGTCGATGGAATAATGTATAGTTTAATATATTCAAGGAGTTAGGATGTTCACTGTAGGTTACACTTACAGTAAGTCCTCTCCGCGCGTCCTTTTCCACCTACATGCCTAATTATGATATACATTTTCCGAGAACTATTGAATTACTAAAAAAGTGTATAAGAATGATATAACCTTGGTAGGTGGATTGTCAATCCAATAGTATCTAACGTCTACGAGTGTGGGAGTTGTCTGCTTTAAATAATTGCAAACAAAGATATGTTGGACCGTGTATATTAAAAACAGTCAAATTTCCTTAATAAATATATGAAGGCATGGAAACATGAGGAATTTTTTTCATCCAATCAGTATTACATGCATTCATAACAAACCTGAAGAGAATACACACTTTTCTGTACATAAACGTAATACACTTGTGAAAAAATAAATCCTTTTTGTCTGTTTGTAAGAAGTTAACAAAATACTGATTTAAATACCCATATTGTAATTCGTAGTGAAAAAATAAACAGACTAAATTTCCTATGATTATTTAATCATTAGCATATCATTAAAAACTATATTTGAATGCACATTTAGTTTTTGCTCCTATATTAAAATACAAACTATATTAAGTTCATAATCTGTATTCTGGGATTTGGAAAATCTACAGTTTATGAAAATAGTACGATATTTTCATATTCAATTAGTTAAGCCTTTTCAAACACAAAATTAGTTATTTATCCAACTTTTAATGTAGTTTTTCAGTACACTAATTTCATAATCTGCAGCGTTATTTTACAGTTTAGCGTAAATTAAAAGTTTATATGTGGTTGTTTAAAAATTTATGACAAGGTAAAGCCAACAATAGTGTTTTATAGAATAAATAGGGAGTGTTATTAAAAGAGATATCGTATTGTTCAACCACATTTTCCAACTTTCCTATAGAAGGGCGTAAATGTTTCTATGATATTATTTCAACAATGAATTATTTTAGAAAATAATTTCTTCATGTGATCTGTTGAATGAATTCAATTATGTTTGGACTTAAGTTGAAAGAAATTGAAGATATATGTAAAACATATACCATATGTATTAAGTACGGCAATGGACTGCAACTCAAAAGTATAAATATATATAAAACGATGGCAAAGTTCCGAAATCCTATTAAGTACTTCCAACCTTATCCTTTAAAATCATCCATCGTCAATAACAAACTTCAAACAAAGGAGTTAAAATGACTTTTATATTTAAATTTTACTTCACCAAAAATTGTTTACTTAATGAAAATATAATTGAGTTACATTTCAATGTGTAGAATAATACACGGTTTAAAATGATAATGTTGGTATTTGAAATCATACACAGATTATTAGCTTATGGAACTTTGGGATTTAATACAAGTTTATGGTAATACAAACCGATGTTTAAGTCATACGTTAATATCGCTTTGATTTAGGGGTTAATAAAGAGGGATAACAGAGAGTGGTACAGTCAATGCCGGCTACAACTGTTTGCATAATTGATGAAACAGTTTAGCCCAAGGTTCTCCGTTTCATTAGTGGATTTATAGTCACTGTAATGTTATTAAACTTTACCATTTTTGTGGCATTACTATCTATAAAATGTTGGGATATTGTTGGCAAGAAGCTATTATATGGTGCACGGTTTTTACAGTGTGTTGTGTCAAATCAAAGAATAGAAACTTATTGTTACCCAATGCTTGATTTAGAGTAACTCAAAATTCTTATGCGTTCTTAAGTAATAATTTGCTTTAAATCATATTATTAGTATAGTGTGATAATTAAATTACATATACTCGTATTTCAATAGTCACATTTTAATGTACAACATATATATATATATATATATATATATATATATATATATATATATATATTTGTATATGTTTATGGTAATGGTAGTAAATTCACTGCGCAAAAGAGAGAGAGAGAGAGAGACCCGAGCTCGAGTTCTGGCGGAGCAAGTACTTTTTGTGATGCAATGTTTATTGAAATTAAATTCGTTATGCCATTTACACAAATTTAATTAATATAAATAAAATTCGTTTGATAGGTATTTGGTCTTCTGATAATATGTTAGTTTGGTTATTTAAACGCATGTGTGACAGATACTGCCAAATACAAAACAATTTGAATCGTAAAGAATAAGGGCTCTTTGGTGTAATGGTAGCACATTCACCAGGCAAGTAGAGATCCGGGTTCGAGTCCCGGCGGAGCAAGTACTTTTTGTGATTCAATGTTGCACAATTCGGCTATTGCCATTTATATAAACTGAATTAATGCTTTCCATAAAAATATGTGGTTCTCATTATTTAAACATTACAACAATTTATTTTAGTTACAAATTGAGATCTGTATAACTTACAATAGTCGGATGGTAAGAAAGAGTCGTAAATATAATGTAACTTCCCAAATCCAATTAATAGTAAAAAAAGTATCAAGCAATCAAATTTTTTCGTATCTTAGAGGAACCATAGTAAATATTTTCGTGTTTATGGTATATTAAATGAAAATTATGATACGAAACTATGAAAAAATATATAGCAAGTTATTATCTATTACGACGAATCTCTCCCTCCCCACCCTCTCTCTCACCCCCCCCCCCGACCTGGGAATTTTATATATATATATATATATATATATATATATATATATATAAAAAGTTAGTTAAAAGTGGAAAGTAGTTCTTTGATTGTAAATAATTAATAGTAATTTTGCTGTTTTAATCTTTACTGAAGTGTTATTACAAGCTCATATTTTTATAGGTTTCTGAAAAACATGTCGTTATTTGTTATTCATCATCAGCTCCAATTTATACATTATTATTTCAGTGATTACCCTTATTCATTTTGCTTGATAGTTTTAAAAATAACCATTAACCATACATATCAGAATTTGTATTTTACAATTTTTATATCCAAATCTTTTATGCGAATTATTAAAACAATATGTAAAAGTACAAAATTTACATTGCTTTAATATGACACAGAAAAGAAAATATGTGAGGGCAGTAATGCATGTTTTACTACTTAGGACGGAGCTGTGCAAGTGTTCCACAAAAATTATATAAGTACACGAGTTAACTTGAGAATTCACAGTGAGGGCTTTTGATGTTAGTTATAATCTAATGGTATAATGTAGTTTATGAAATAACGAAAGGATTTGCATGATATTATGACCTTTGGAGTGGCCCTTTCAAAGTTCAGAGGGTATTGAATGTTTGTTATAATCCACCGTAAGACCCTTTGCGGATAAGACCCTTTGTCAGTCCTGGTCAAAAGACCCTCTCGTCTCCTCAGTGAAGTTAATGGATGGTTAAATAACCTGTGTTAAGGAGTGAAAAGTTTCCATTAGGTATAGCCTAATATGTGGTTATTAAACTATGTGATTGGTACAAGTATATTTTGAAGGTTTTAATGATTATATTAATATTGGAACTAGGTATTTCACCTCCCACCCCTCCCAAAAAATTATCAATCAATAAAAAATAACAAAACTGGTTACGTGTTGTTTTTACTTATAAAATGAGACGCCCCCGATGTATCTACGATTATAATTAAGGCTGTTAGAGTGTTTTAAGTTTAAAGTTGTTATTATGGAGCAGAAATCAGGTTGGCTAGTGCTACGAACTAGTTGTTTCACACGAACAATTATTATAAATGTCTTACGAATTAGGTAGCAGTTATTATTAAAAAGCTCCTATTGTTCATGTATGAATGTTTAGAGTAAATATAGATATATGAAATGTGAAAAGTCTTATTGGGCCTCTTGACTCATTTATAATTTTAGAATTATATCGTATATAAACGCCTTTAGTAAAATAACAACTGTAGCTAATAGAAACTAGGTGTAAAAAATGCTAAACATAAAATAACAACAAATAAAATTAGTTTTTATTAATATAGCAGAAATAAAAAATGTAAAAACTTTGTTTTGGGTCAGGTAAGCTTAAAGAAGTATACACTGACCCTGTAAACCATCGTACCTCAAGCCAACCATCGTTAAATTTAAGGTACGAATTGAATTTATCTTAATTGTATCCGATTCCAGATAAAAATTAATTTCATGTTTTGGAAATATTTATAAAAATAAAAAAACGGAAATAGTAGTAAGGAAGTGTATTAAATTAAAGAGTATGTTGATTAGACCACTCCAACACATTTTATTAATACCATAGGTTAAGAAAAGAAACTTAACTATAGATTTTATTAAATAATTAAAATTTTCATTTAAAATGATATGATGCATTAAAAAATATTAGTATCATTATATGTTTATATTAACAATAATACTCATATTTCTATAATTTATTACCCTAACAAAGAAATATAAAAAAATGATAAATCGTTGTTTAAATTTGCATACGTATTAATACGCATATAAACTAACACGAATATTTGTATTATTTCTTTAACGTAGAATCAATAGTCTCATGACAATCTGTGTACTACCCAATAGATCAGTAAACTTGCGCAGTAAATCTTATAAACGACCTCTTTAAACAAAAGATGCCGGCTAAACTTCGTCCATTATAATGTCTAATGGATTTTAATGGGTTGAATGTTGGTTTAAGGCATCTTTGGTTACTTCATTTCACAACTTTCTACAAACATGGTTCGGAAAATACACATTATAACAAGACGAAATTTATTTCATTGAATACTTTGGTTTATCCTCAGGATATTCGGTCCACACCTGCAGTATATCTATGCCATTTTAATTTTAAGGATATGACATAGTAAATTATAAATATATTACGTGTTATTTTTGTTGCATAATTTCTATTCTTAACGAATCTACAACATTAATTTGAAAATTTCGAACCGTCACCAAAATGTAAAAATGTGTGAGTTATGAAACATATCTGAGTCTAAATATGTTCTGCAAAAACAAAGAGTTAAGTAGTTGAAATATGGTTTAGTTTCTTCATGACGTACTATTGTATTTCTGAGCATTTTTAGTGTGAGTATTTTGCACCTGCTCGACAAGGAAACGGTTACTATACATGGTATATCATATGTTCTACGTGTTTGCTCTCCGCTTCTAGCCAATTTCGCGATCGAGGAATAAAAGCAGAAACTGCTGTGATGAAATCACATTTACTGAGATTACCCAGCTTCCTAATCAAAGCTGAGTAATAGTTCTGTCAAGTATTGCAGTTTTATCTGTACACTTGATCTTTAATTTAACTAACTAAAAGATTAGAGTTGATCATAATCAAATCGGAATAAATCCACGGATAGTTTTTTACAAACAAATTGTGCGGTTAAATACTGTATCACATCTTTCCGATTAAGAGTTTAAAATGTGCACTTTTCTTAGTTGTAAATGTTGTCGTGCATACCTGAAGTCAGTTTTGTAACGATTCATAATGTTGTTAAATGACTTTAAAAAATAATCATAATTTTTGTATATAAGAAAATATTAGCTTAAAATAACAGTAAGACAAGCTTACTTACCACCTTATTGATCTAATTGTAAAATAAAATTGTGCATTAACACAACCGAATTTGAAACTGGTATATACGTAACTCTTAGTTGATTTTTTATGACTTGTATATAAGTGCTTGAATTTTAAAGCACGGTAGTTAAAAGAATGACGATAACGTATAAGTTCACAATAGCGGTTGAACTCTGTTGCTCGAGCCGTTAACCAAATAACAGTATTGTGAAAAGCACTTAAGCCTTAACTAGGGTTCAGTTTACTTGAATGTGTTTTGTCGTGTCCTTAGCCTCTTTAAGGGAGCTGTTGGCGCTAACATCTGTGTTTACTATTTAGTCGATATTTACTTCTCCCCTATACGTCACACCCTTATTGTTCATTAGAACAAGTGAGGTTCGCGTTTTTCTCGGTCATTTCATTCAATGCCCTAATGTGATGATTATTAAGAAAGTGCTTCCAAAACCTTTTTTACCAAATTGATCTGAATGAGACTTCCGACTATCTGAACTATTGAAACATTTAACAAAACAACTCGTAACCTGTCAATGACCAATTTTCATTAGTGAGTTAAACACGATTCGTGTAAGTAACGTGCGTACAACTGAACATATTGCGGGTATATTGCGAAACATATTGGTTACGTGGGTACAAACTAAGTCAATACGGGTACATATGTCTGATAAGAACGTAAATAATTCTTTGTCTAAAGTTTGTTTTTGAAGATGGAAGGATAGTAAAGTTAAGGAAGCAGGATTTTCCGGACATTTTTCATCGTTCAGTGATACAAAATATCAGTAGCACTGTATCACTGAACGATGGTAAATGTCCGGAAAATTGTGTTTCCGTCACTTATGTGATGCAATATTTAAAATCAGTGATAGTTATAATTACTTCAATTTCTCGTATAAATTGACATTTTCCACAATAACAGTTTAGTATTAAGAAATAAAAGAAAAGAACAACGATATTATATGTCAAATAATTTACGACTCTTTATAAGTAATGTGCAATAAATTGCATGCAAGGTGTTATACACTAGTCTGAATCTGGCAATCGTATCTTTTTAGTCAGTTTCAGAAAACTGAAACTGTTGACATTACCCTGCCTCTACATTCTAGAGACGTCTATGTTTTTCAAGTCAAAATGCAATCTCATCAGAGGTAGTGATATACACTCATATGAGACTAGAGGCAGGGACAACTACCGAACTGGGAGACACAGGACGGTAGTACATGAGCGCTTGCCTTCTCAGGCAGGAGCTCAGTTTGTCAACAAACTGCCAAATTTCATAAAAAGTGCCGCAATGCCTAAGGCATTTAAAACTCGTCTGAAAAGTGCATTGCTCTCAGAAGCTTTTTACAATACAGACGAGTTCATGGCACATGTTTGGGTGACCACATAATTGGCTGACTGACGCTGGTGCTAGAGTGGGAAATTCGAATAAATGAGCAGTAGGATGGATGGAATAAATTGTATGTACGAAAGTAACCTAGATGTAATGTATGAATCCAAAATTTTAGCTTATTTTCTTCTTTGACAATTGCTATAACATGTACATGTTCTAAAGCAATAAAATTATTATTATTATTATTATTATTATAGTAGGCGTGTTCTAGACCCTCGCAATCGCACGAGCTCTTTCCTCTGCACGCGGTTAGCGTAACAGACATTGGTAATACTTAGAGTGGAATAGCACAAATTCTACTGTTCATGAATGTTCCTATAGCGTTGCTGTACATAAAGGAAGTGGTTTATTTATGTAATTACAGATTATAATCTTAGGCGACCACTTATTTGTTTATGCCAACTAGAACTCAATAAACAATGTTAATATAAGATTAGTAATTTCACGCTTTTTTGTTAAAAACTAAATGAACGTCCATTCAATAAACCAAAGGCAATGTAATTAATTTGTAAAAATGTTTATTTGAATTTCTTCTAAAATTTCTAGCTTTCATTCACACATTTTTATCTATAGCGCGATAAATTACAATTATTAAACTGGTATATAGATTATTTCGCGTGTTTTACACATTAAAACTCTTTCATTAACTAATACGTTTTGACTTGTATTCAGGTTATTTACCATTCTCAGTTGCATGTAAAATGAGAATTTAGTTAATGTTTTGTATCCAAGTAGAACTTATAATGGTAGAAAAAATAGAGAAATCAATTTTAACACACATTTTACAATTTAAAAATCCAGAATGGAAAATGGCAGAATGGAGTTTGTGCCACCATGATCGGTTTAGGTTAAGTTCGTGTTTTTAGCAGTAGGTTGTTATTAAAACACGTAAAATGCTCTAAAAATATTTTTGTTAGACATGGAAGCGGGTACAAGAAATCCTCTCATAAGATGTCTGTCAAGAAGAGAACTGTTTGAGACAGCGACATCCGTTTCCGGTTCCTTTTCGGGATTTACACAGTTGTACTGCGGAAGTGTCTGCTAACAAGCACTTCTGAACTGAGGCACTCTTCCTTCTTCGCTGTTATCATAGAAACTCAAGGTTCAGTTTTACACAAATAAAGCCTACTGTTCCATAACGAAGTATATGGAGGATATGCAGAACATACTTTCAATTTAATACATTTTGAGCTTTAACTGTTTTACCTATAGACAGCAGAACTGTATCAACTACCACTTGACTTTTTTTACTCAAAATAAATAGAGTTCTTCCTTGGATTAAGAGGAAATAATAACCTATTTTCAAATCTCTATGACCTTTCTACAGACATTTGTCGCACAGATGGGCAAACGGACCAAATAGACAGACGGACTTTCTTTGACTTTTTGACTCCAAAATCAATATTGGGACAAGAGGAAGTTTCAAGTCTGAATCCTTCCTATTCAGAATCAATGCACATATGGATGTACAGATGAATGGACATCGACACAATTTCAGCAGGGGTCTGTCGGAGTCATTAATGAAGCTGTACAGTTTTATTGTTTTAAAGTATTGGTTTATAAAAAAAAGATAATTCAAACTGATAAATTCTTCGCAAAAATTTTCTCATCAAGCTGAACGTATTCTAATTAATGGAAAAATGCCGCCATTATTTGCTGGCCATGACTTTGGAATTCTACATTCCTTGAGGAGAAGGTAGGTGAATGCGTCAAGAGGCTTAATTTAATAGCATATATTTTACTTAGAGATTATATAGCTTATATTACCTATAGATTCTAATAGAGTGGAGCTTCTCAACTGTTATCATACTTAAGGGGCCCATGATAGATGATGCTACAGTTATTAGTTTTTTCCAGGACATAAAATTCGTCTCAAAACTTGAGTTTTAATGATTTAAGGAGATGTAGTAAATGAGAATAAATCTAGAGATTACGATATGATTATCAGCAAAGTCTTGACTCTGAAATAATGGACTCAACACACGTTTTATAAGCCAGTGTGCTGGAGGTGTGAAGTTGATGAGCTTCAAAACCTTAATAAGTGAGGACATAGTATGAATGTTTATGCCAGTTAGGTTATGCGATTTTATTAGTCGATTCAATAATAAAGCTAAGGCTCTGAAGTCAGGGATCATAAATATCGTTCAAGATGATGAATCCCCGGCTTCGAACTACTTTCAAACGTACAATAAGAGTCTGCATAGTTATTCCATTTGGAAATATTTTTATCAGTTTAAGAAAACTAGTTTGATTGTGTCCCTATGCAGTGCAAATTGCTCTCTGGTCCTAAAAGCAGAAGTTATGTGGTAAGCAGAGTCTTAAAGTCTTAGTGTCAAACTGTTGTAAATAAGTGATGTAAGAATAAGGTGAAATTGCAAAATTTTATGGTTAAATCTTTTCTAAGAATTTATTAATTTTGAAAAAGCACATGTGACGATAGTTGCACATATAATATGTATCCACTAGCAAATGTGCATTTGAGTATTGAAATAAATATGAGATTTTCTGTTGTGTTGTACTGTCACTTAAAGCTTGATATGACAACACAAGTTATAATATTCATAATGTAATTTTTAAAACTATTAAAACATCAAATTTTACTGAAGGTCTAAAGGTTTCAATCTGTGTTACTCTACATAAACGCTATTAAGCTTTATCATTAATGGTGTAAATTAACAGCTTTTACTTATTATTTTTCGAATTACCATTAATTTTTTTCAGAGAAGTTAGATTCTAAAAGTGCCCTTCCTCGACTAAAGTCACTGAAACCTCACTGAGGCTTTCCCTGTGTGAAAGAGATTCTTGGATAAGTACAAATATAGCGCAATTGCTTTCACCGTTATCGTGTGGATTTGGAGAAAAATATTTCCTAGAGCAAAAGAAAATTTCCTCGCAATTACTCTAAAAATTTTAAACATTGAGACAAAAATTAAATGGATAGTTTTCAGCAGCAAAGTGAACTAAGTACATGTTCAGACAAATGCACGTTTTGTTACGATACAGCATAAATTTTAATCATTTTTTCTCAAAACACAATTATTTTATAAAAAAACCTTTAAATTATTATAGTCAGTGTATAAAGAGAAACTAGGCCTTGAATATGCCTAAACAAAATACATATTATGTTGGAGAAGTGCTAATTATAAATTGAATGTAATAAAAGTGTTATGCCAAATAAAAATGAAATTATTTTCATATTACTCTTTTATATTGTACTGTAAAAATTACAAGGAACTAAAGTATTACCTAATTCAGAAATTATGTTTTGATTGCTAACCACAAGTACTAGCCGTTCCTAGACTATAACAGCAAGAACGTAAATCTTAGTTTCCCGAGTGTAGTCGACACTCCCTACCCAATTACTGTGATCTATAGCATGCTCTTGCTTGCTACTGTTTCTGAGTTAATATTTATAAGGTTGCTAGTAGTGAGAAAATAACAATATTATGGTATATTTTCTATATAACCAAAACGTAAAATTGTGATAATACAGTAATGTTATAGATGCGGAAAAAAGTGTGAAAATGTTTGATACTTAATCATACTAAACGTTGTGGACAGATCTGGACGAAACTTGGTATGAACTTTACTTAGATGAAAGAATAAAAATAGAAATATTTTTTTCGGAAATACCATTAACATTACTAAAAGTATTTTGAAGACAATTGATGTACTGTAATGATACGAAGTATTTTTATCTATCGGGTCATTGAATGCCATATGCAACGCAATGTCCCAATAGTTTGTATTGTCATTAAAAAAAACTCAGCTTTCGGAAGTCAATTACAAGCACCGGAAGTAGACTAAAAGCGGCGGAAGTAGACGCTTCTTGATCAAAATAAGCATATCAAACCTACAAATGTATACATGTTTTTAACGTTGCAATGAGGCAAACTCAACTGTGGAACTGGAAATATTATAAACCAATGCAGCAACCAATTCAGTAGTTATTTATTTATTTAATTTGATTTGTCACTGTTCAAACATCACCTTTATACAGGGTCTATTTATAGTATTGTTATACTGCTTTGTATGCATTAATGTTTGTTATTGTTTAATGTTTCACAGAGCTTTATTTTTTGTCATCTGTATTGAGTTTAATATTGTTATTACATTAGTCACAATACATTTTATTGCCTGCTGTTATTAATTTATTGTTATTATTATTTCGGGTTGCTTACTTTATTCTAGTTATTAATTTACACATTGGTGGTAATAATTAATATGCAATTTGTTTGATAAAATAGCTTCTTTACCTGGTGTTTTTGTGTTCAAGTAGTGATTATTATAAGATAAATTATTGTTAGTTATCCTATTAATCTTAGGCCAAATAAAAATTTAATTGTATTAAATTGTTATAAATAGTTTGTCCGTAAATAATGAATAAAGGATAAACTGGAAATAAATTACAAATGCCCGATATAGACGCATTTTCACCAAAAACAACTCCCGAGATCTAAATATTGAATCAACAAAGCAAGTTGTGGTACCGTAACGACTTAAGTTGTGTACAGTTTAACCAAAGCAGGCTTCTAAGTCGTGCGTATGGACATAATTTCTTGATAAATCAGTATAAAATGTGTGCAAAGTCACGGGTAACTACTAATATTATACTAAAATTTTTATTACAAAATGTTACATTTCTTTACAATTTTCAATTTTATATTTTAATGTGTACATTCGTAAAATAAAGTTACAATTGCATGAGAAATGAGAAACTTTATTTCACACAGTAAGCATTATATACGTACATATTTGTAAGTGAAATATGTTCCCAGCAAAGGTATATGCCTGTGTGCTGGAAACGAGCTCTAAAAGTCTACTAAACAAAATTAGCAACCATAAAGTATAAATATAAATAAGATAGTAGAATTAATTCAAAGAAACTAAAAATTAACTCTTGTAATCAATTTATGAATAGGTTTAACATAATTTAAATTAGCGAATTATAAATAGATTAGAAAAAAAGGTAATACAATTTGAGACTACTTATTCGATAAGCTTATTACAATTACCTAACTTGTAAAATTATGTAACACTGTAAAAATTTTGGCATCTTTTCGTCCTGCATGTGAAACTATCAACAAATACAAGACGAATCATCAATTTCTCTCTCCATCTCTTTCTCACTCTCTCCTTTCAGTCAATCTCCCTCTCACTCCCTTTTACACATTCACTCACACTCTCCTCCCACTTATAAGATGGCATGGTTATAAGATGCGTACCGTAAGTAAGTGTAAGTATAATGGCTATCGAGGTAAGTTTACTCGTGGATGTCTATTATTGGTTGCTTATATTTTATGATAAATTGATAAGCGCTCAAGAAAGTAATCTATCACGTTTTATCTAAGGAGCTGACAGGCCAATATGGCATACAAGCGGTGAGCAGTGAGACACAATTGGGTGCCAATGGTTACTGACAATCACTCTACCATCATTGGCAACAATAACGCGAAGTATCAGGGCTATTGGACTTGTTTTCCAAATTGTAATTTTGAAAATAGCTTGGAAACCTGAGATCAAACTAAACCTGAATGCTATACAACATAACTAAACGGGTGCTTTGATTCACTAAAGCTCACATAAAATATATAAGGTTGAGAGACAATGTAATATAAAAATCATTTAATTTGTATTTCAAGTTATTGTAAAAGAGCTAATCTTTCATTTCTATTCCTCGAGGTCTAAAGAATTCCAACCCTACTAAGGACCATCACAGTAAATTTGTATTTTTAATAATTTTGCTTATTTATTATTTGAATGCCATCAGTGATTTCCAAGTCATATCACATTAAAATTAAAATGAAATACTGAGTGAAATATGGAATGTTCGGAAGGGCGCACGGCGTACAGTAAAATCCCTACAGCCTTGTAATAGTAATACAGTATCTCGTTTGAATGTTCATCGATTGCTATCTATATTTTGGAGAATCAATATACTTTATGAGGAGGATTTAGTTACAAATACATTCAAGTCTAAGCTTATAACGTATGATTTAAATAGTACATATTTCATGAGAATTCAGTTTAGAATATTATTAGTTGATCTGTAGTGAAGTCTATAACTTGTGGGGCTGGTAACATTTAATTTCTGTCTATCTGTCCGCACGAAATTCCGAAAAAGAAGTGACCTATAGATTGAAATTATGTATGAAGCTTCGTTTATATAGGAAGAAAACTGGCAGATCCATGGGATTTGCCTGATCATTAGAGAATACGTTTATAGTTGTATTACGGGTAGCAATTGCATAAACGAGAACGTAGCTGAATAAATAAATTTGTAAACACCTGTGTACAATAGTATAAGAGTATTAACAAGTGGACATTTTATTTCTGAAGTTAAATAAAATAAAATAGACTAGAGACAATGTTAAACATCGGTGAAAATATTTGACTTTAGCGGATCCTCGTTGTTGTGCCCTCGTTAGCTTTCCAGAAGAAAAACGTGGTTGAATCATTTGGCAAGATATCTAGAAAAATATTCCATCAGTACACTGTGATTGTTGCTTGAAACTTCATTTTCACATACAGTAGACAAGAATAAGTTCTATGAGTTGGAGTCAACGCCTAACCATGAAGTTTGGCTGAGCGTCATTGATGCTTTTCCCTCATAGGCTAAATTTAATTTTCTTTTTGTCTGCTAGGATATAAAAAATTCTTTACTGAGTGTAAGCTGCATGTCAGTTTACAGGACATCTAAAGAATGAAATTATAGCGATATAAATTAGAAATTTTGCATGCAATATTAGCCTGTTACGCGACACGTGGTGTGGCATATCCTTACCTTCATTATTGTAAACGGAATATGGGAGTGGGAGCTAATGAGTGAAATAATGTCTGAGATCGTTTTTTTCTATATTTTTTTGAATCAGCCACACACATTGCGTCCCAAATTGCGTGCAAAAAGTACATGATCATACGACTACTGATTGTTGAAAGGTAACAAGGAATACAGTTGGGAAAAAGGAGTCGTACATCATCAAGTATATAATGGTGCACGTAAATCTGGTATACCAAACTGTACGATCACGACTTTGGTCTCTGAATGTATTATCAATTATTCCAACCCTTATGTGGTAATCCCCCTAAAGTTTTTTTTTTAGACGAATGCTATGTCTGGGAAATGGTTAATATTGCAAATTGAATAATAGGCTTCTTAGACATGATACGTAGGTAAATTCTAGTAAGGCTATATATTATGCATTAAATTAAGTCTCTAAAGCATTCCCTTACTCTCCATTCAGGGAAGGAAGAAATTCCAATAAAGAAAAAAAGTGTCGGCGAGGCGGCTAAGATGGTCTGAAGTTTTGTCTAATAACAGTTAGCCAACATTTGGGCAATTCTGAACCAAGCTTTGATAGCGCGCGAAAACGTGGCGGAAAGTTTTCAGTTGATTAAATCACTTTCAACTTGATGAGGAAATTTAGGGTAGAAAATTGGCGAAGCGTAGTTTTTACCTCATTTGTTTGTTGATAATTCACTTTTGTAACTTTGCAGATTTGTATTAACATTATTAGTAATATTTAGTAAATTGTTTTTTAATTTAGCTTACTGCTGTAACAGCTTTTCCTATTTATTTATGACACAAAAAGGATTTACTTTAAAATACTTTAGTACACATTTTTACAGGCCGAAACATAGATGTGTTTTTGCAAGGTGAATGGCAGCCTTGTGGGAATAGTTTCATACCAGCTGAGAATTATTGAGATATATAAGTCACTATGTCATAATCTATTCAGTTATAATGATCTTGTAGGACCCAAGTGAACTGTGTTTTATAAGGCTTGCAATCTACTTATGTGCATGAAATTTGCAGAAGAGGGAGCACGACGATGTGTTTACTCGTTGTGAACTCAAGGGTTTAAAATAACGCAACGCTAAAAAGCTGAATGACTTATTTTAATGAAAATAAATTGTTATAACTTTTAATTTGACATTAAAAGTGAGTAATAGTGATAAAAGAAAATTCAGCACTCAAAAACCTTAATATTTGCATATCATTACCAAATTATGGTACTAGGTTCTAGAACAAAGAGTAATTAAAGAATATGTTGTTCACAAATGTTGTTTTGCCTATCTTAAGCAAAAATATTGAAAAACTATTTCTAGCGAGAATGCTATTACTTCTTAAATAAAAACAACCAGCTTTCTGAACACCAAATTGGGATTCAGGAAAAATAAATAAATCGACAATAGACGCAGTGGTTGAGTACCTGGTTTGATATGGTTGTAGAGGGCTAGAACTGTCAGGATCACACATTAAGTTTGTTCCTCTGACCTTTCTAAAGCATTCGACTGCGTTGACCATGAAATACTGCTTGACAGACTACAATCTCATGACACTCAGAGGCGTGCCGCTCTTTTGGCTTAAAATGCATTTTAAGTCAGACAGCTCAAGTGGTTCAGATCTCAAAAACCAATTTTCCAACCAATGCAACTGAGTTATGGAGTTTCCCAAGGGTAGAAGCCCTAATCCTTACTCAGCCCAATCCTTTTTCCTAAACCACCTTGTATGTCAATGACGTACATCTCAAAAATCGTGTGCAATATTTCAATAGCCTCAACCTTCAAACGAATTCTTCGAAATCCAACGTGCTAAATTTCGCACTGCGCCCAGTGGACTCCCAATGTGGGTCAGCCGTCATGTTAGGCAGATTCCTTATTGGAAGAAATCTACTCCGCAAAAATTCCTTGGAATTTAACTACTTGATCGAGGGTTGACATGAAATAACCACATTGACCATATGTGTGTACCAAACGTGTCCTCAGGAATATATGTTTTGAGGTCCTTGGCCCGGTAATTGCCCCATGTCAGGTATTGATTGCGCATATTATAAGCTAATTCACTCTCACCTTTCCTATGGGGTGGTTGTTGTGGGGGGGCCTGGTGCAGGCAATAAATTTCCTAGAGGGTGTTCAAATTACAAAAAAAGGCGATCCGTATTAATCGCAAAGGTGATTTCAGAGAGTCCTGCAGGACAGCAATTCAAAAATTTGCAAACTGTTTGACTTTGGCCCAGTCCTCTACCATTTAGAAACTCTTTGTTCTGTTTGTCTAAATGTGCCCTATCCAGGGGACGTGACATACACGGGTATGAGACTAGAGGCAGAGATAACTACCGAACTGGAAGACACAGAACGGTGGTTTAAATGAGCACTTGCCGTCGCAGGCAGTGTTCATTTCATCAACAGATTGCCAAAATCTTCTATGAAAAACGCCCAAAAGATCGTCTTATAAGCGCTTTCTGGTGTCAAAGGCATTCTACAGCGTTGACTAGTTTTTCTGGCGCGTTTAACTGGAGAGACCGCCCAATTCGATAACTGACTCCAGCGCTGGGAAAGTGGGTTGAGATTTGCGAAGGATGAATGAAACTAGAATGTATGAAAAATTATGTAGAGTTTGAATGTGGTAAAAGTGTGGTATGAGAGTTTAAAAATTTATAAATAAATATGGAACCGTTTGCCATAATAATGTGAAGAAATTGTGCGAGCAATTTAAGGTTTGATTTGACATATTTCGTTTATGTATTTAACTATTTATGACGTACTGTGTAATTTTATTTTTACAGTTTGTCAGACTACTTTTATTATGTAACCTGATAATAATAGCAATAAATAATAAAAACACTACAGGATCTTACAGGCCTTCTGAACCGCCGTCAATGATATATAAAAAATCCAATAACCTATAATAGTTAACTTAACAAAGTCTACTTTATATTAACTATTGCTGAACTTTTAGTTGTGATTATATGACTCAAAAACTGTTTGACTTTTTCTCCAGATAGAAAATGGATTTTTCTCTCGTTAAAATGGTATACAATTTTGTGGGTCATCAAAAAATCTAATAGCTATTAAATTAGCATTTCGATTTTATATAATTGTTATGAAATAGGTTTCCTTTTTTACCTGAAATAAAAGCATACATTTCATAAAATAACAGAAATTAAAAGCTATGATTATTAAATACATGAATTATTAAAAGCATGCGTCTTCGAATTGATAATAAAAACTAGTTATTCGAGTAGTAAAAAAAAAAACAATGTAACAATGTTAAAAATGTTTAAATATTAATTTAAGGTCCGTTCACCTTCTACTTAGTGCACAGCGTCGAAATCTGGAACTGGTACAGAATGACTCTTGGAATTCTAGAGTCCACGTCTGTCTGAAGGCAGTTTATTAAATTCGCAGCGAAGACGATCCAAACGAACACCTTGGTTCGTTTCGACATCAGATACACCTATGCTATAAAGGCAGCCCCAGAACTGGTATCCACAAGCTGTCTAGTGTATTCTAAATAAAGAGGAGTTTCTCATTTTCCCAACAGGTGTACAATGAATGCACTACGATTTTTTTAGACTCGATCCCAAGGTATGGTAGAACTAACGAATTTTCTTTCTACAATTAACGAGGCTTTTTGTGGCAGGGTTGGCTTAATGCTAATATTTAAGTCACCTTCTACCTTCTTAGTAACAGTGTCTGAAATGTGGCTCTGGTATAGATTGCTTTTTAAATTTCTTTAAGCTAACCAGTTTCTCTTAATTAAGTCCCTAGTTATCTCCTATCCAGATCAATGAATATACCATTTACTTTTCATTTATTTATGGTATTTTAAATTAAACACACAGTAGCAAATAATGTGACATCACATGTTGGTGTCCATTTAAATTAAAAAAATCGATAACTAGTATTCTGAGACCACTGACAAAACAAATATTATAGTGTATATTTTTACAAGGATACGAAAAAATTAACATAATCGACCTCTATAATATTAACGCTATACATTTTTAGTGGTTTTGTTTTCAGGAGGAGTACTAAATCAATAAAGCATATAAATAGAATTAAATTCTCATTCAACTGTACCTAATGAAATAATTTAAGACAAATTTTATTGACAGTCTTTATATTAGCGCCAATTCTTTGAATGGAACGACCATACCTCGCTTTGTTAAAGTCAACTTTACAGCATCAAATCATGATGGCAGAAGTAAATATTGCCTAAACAGCTCTTAGAGCTTAAGTACCTATTAGCGCTGACATTCACCCTTAAAGAGGTTAAAAGGCACGATAAAACACATTGAAGTAAACTGAACTCTAGTTAACGTTCAAGTTCCTCTCTATATTACTGTTACTCTGCTGTTTAGAGAAACCAACTTCACGCGAACATTGTGAACTTCAACGGTTTTCATCACTATTCTTTATGATCCTGTTTTACAATATGATGTGCTGTTACAATTCAACATTTGATAAAAACTATTAAATAAGATTATGTGTTTCTTCTCGAATTTTAAAATTACATTCTAGCTACTTATTGTAGCGTAGTAAGAACGGATTAATATTCAATTGAAGAAACTTATGTTTCTTCACGTTCAGATGGAACACTAAACATTTTTAAATGACTTGTATGATAATGCAAGACGATATTTCTTAATTGGTTTGGGCCTGAGGAGAAAGTCTTTAGCTAACAATTAGGTCTCGTAAGGTTTTTTTCTCAATTTTAAATAAGACACATCTTTTAGATAAATTACGAAAACTCGGTGACCTTTTTATAAATAATAAGATACAATTTCAACATAACAATAAATAATAAAAAGTATAGATATATTTGATGTACTTGTATATAACTATATGTGTCATAAGATTTAATGTTCATATTTCATGAATGATGCGTCAATTATTAAATAAATATATTAAAGTGCAAATAAAACTGTATATTTATAAAATTTATAATACCTTATAATTTAAAAACACTTCAGTGTTCAGTTCGTTATGTACATTCAGAAGTGTGCACTACTAAAATCTACAAAGCAACTAATATTTAGTAACAAACAGAATTTATTTTGTATAGAAAACGTATTAAAACTTTTTATATTAATAGATCATTTAAAGAACTGGAAAGATCAAGAGTATCTCAAAATAATATAGTGAAATACTGAAATAAAATTTTTAAATAATAATATTATTTGAATTTAAAAAGCTTCTAAACTGCACTTGGTGTTTTACAATGTCAAAGAACTTATTATACCAAATAAAACTATTTTACAACTCAAGTGAAAATAATACCCATATGTATATATAGTTATATACGTATATATTTACGTTAAATTGTATAAAATGGCAATAGCCTTATTTAATTTCAATAAAACATTGAATCACAAAAAGTATTGCTCCGCCGCCCCTTCACCGGCCCCTGCCCCGCAATGTATGGTAATGGTAGCACAATTCACGCCGGCAAGTGAGAGATCCGGTTCGACTCCCGGCGGAGCAAGTACTTTTTTGTGATTCAATGTTTATTAAAATTATCTATACTATATATATATATATATATATATATATATATATATATATATATATATGCAAAATTAAGTAAAATTCGTAATGAATAAAAATGTATAAATATTAAATAACTTAACTTGACCCAATTTCAATGAAATTATTAGCGAGTTTCAATAATACAATTACAATTTCAAGCTATAGTGTATAAAATTTCGTAAGAATTATATATATATTACGTGAAGAAATTTAGTTTTTGTTAAAGGCCGTTTCATGTTAGCTGTCGAAGTTAAAAGTGAGATCAGAATTGTATGAAACACGTTAGTTATTGGAAATCCGAATTTTATAGTGGCAAAACGTTTAGTTCAGGAAAGCTACACAAAGAGAATAAATTAAAATATTTAATAATTTATATGTATTGCAGCAACAAAATCATTCCAGTAGTCGATTAGTATTTCAATTTAAACTTTTGTCGACAAGAAGCTTTATTGATGAAGTACGAATGGGAAACATAAAATTGATGACAACACTTTCATCAATGAATATTCCCATTATATCTTCAACATAGAATCCGTTAAACGTAAACCAACATGTTTAATGCATGATAGGTAACTCAAACTGCCAAATAAATCTTATAAACTCTCTCTTAAAACAAAGGATTTCGGTAAAATAACGTCCATTATAAAAGGTAATGGATTTTATGATATTGAAGGTTGGTTTGGAGATATATTTTTACTTTCTTCAAAAAAATTTAACACAATATTTTCAGAAAATGAAATTAAGGAGCTTATTTATTTATACATGTAATAATATCCTAGCAGTCTCCGATTTTCGTTCACCAAAACTCAATATGTCTAGTCAATTGAATACTCTCAGTTTGCTATGATAAATAGGCTAATAATGGGAAAATGTAACATATTTTGTACGTAAAAAGATATTCTATATATTTTTGTATTTATTATTTAGTTTAAAAATAATTCTATAATACGTGAGTACCATATTTAGAATGACTGCAATATATGCCCAATACCCTACATTCTCTAGCGTAGGATTTAGCTTGACAAAATTATGTTTGAATTTTTAAATGAACTATATAAAATTAATTTTCAATACTTTTTTTTAACGTTTTGGCCATATATTTAGCTCTTCTATTAATATTTGTTTACGAAAATAAGAAGAAAATTTAACTCGATTTAGTATGAATAAACTATCGAGGACATTTACGTTATCTCGACGACATCCAGGCGGGAAATGGTTTTCCCATTGTCATAAAATCTCCCGATATGCAATCATGCAGGGCCACTGCTGTTATCCTGGATCTTCGCTGTTTGAAGGTAATTTAGGGAGTTCTCTAGACGGCATCCTGGTTACATGAGAAACACCCAAGGAAGAGATACGTACCTTCATCGAATTGATCATGGCTTTTTCGTACGTAGTTGGGTAATAGCTCAATTCGTTAACGAGTTACCTTCTTCAGTTCCCTAACGCTCAGCCAAATCCCATGGAGATGCATGCGCTAAATGTATTGTTTCTACGTAAAAATCATGTTTGATCTAAATTTCAAGCCTATGCTCTCAATCCAAAATTGTATGTAATATGCTTCGCTGATTGTAAACAATGTAAAATTTGCAGACCTATGTGAACATCTATAGAACAAAACGTCCTCAAAATGGAGGAAAATGGACTGACATCTAAATCAATGTTGTTCATGTAGACAAGTTTAATGCTAAATTTCAAGTATAAAGCTTATTCGTTCTCGAAATACCATGTGAACAGGTATTCTCTGATAGCCTTTATCAAACTCCCATGCAGGAAAGTGCAAAATACTTAAAATCACTGTTAAGTATATATTAACAAACCTGCTAACTTTGAAGTCTACGTTCAATTCGTTCTCAAGATATCCTGCCATTAGAGAGTTAGAGAGAAAATACATTTTGTCAATCCCAGAGTAATAGGCTTCGCTGACGCTCAGACGCTCAGCTAATGGGGGAAGTTTACCTTGTAACAAGATTTACTGCATTTTTATGCTTTACTTTTACATAACAGCAATTATTCATGCAATGAATACATTTTGTATACTAGTTTTATGTGAAAAAACTCACTAACAGTCACTTTAAAGATGGTTTTTAAAACAGAATTACTTAAGCAGATGAATTCTAAACCAAAGAAAAGGAGACAATACTTTCTGAGACAACTTTTGTAAACAACAAACAAGGCAGGAGTATCCTACACGATGTGTCACTAATAAACTTCGTTCAAGTCTACAGCTCATTCCAATATCGAGATGTCTTTAGGAAAGGCAGACAGAATACCAATCAGACCAAATGAAAATTTTACAGCCCCTCAATCCAACCTCATGGATGGAAATGAATGAGCTTTCATTAAATTAATTCTAGTCTATTTATAAGTTTCATACAAAATTTAACCTGTATAGATAAATTATCGTTCTCGAGACGAAGAGAAAGATAGGCTACGTAAAGGATCAACAAAATCCAATAGACGGACATGCCTTGATGCAAAGATGATATTGCATACGTAGAAAATATGTAAAAAAGACGAATGAGTTCCGTCACTCATAATACTAATATAAACATACTCGATAGCACTAAGGCAAATCCATAAATAACATGCACCATCACCGCACAACGATGATCATCGTACAGAAATATTCAAGTTGTACAGGTCTGTTCGTTTGCGAGATATTGTGAGACAGAGATATACAAACAGGAATGAATTTACTTCAGTCCCTCGAGTGAACCCACAAACACCCGTGGGCTTCGCTAAACGCTGAGTCACTAATCAATGTTGGCCAAGTAAAAAAAGTAAATTTACATTATTAGATTCGGTACGATTTCTTGTTTAGAAAACACGCTTAGGGTCGATGTAGGGTGAAAGTATTACAGCTAGGCAAAGTTTTATGGTTTAGAGCAATGTTCTTAGTAAATATCTCAGTAACAAAACGTAACATTAAGTGCTATTGGCTATAAAGGCAATGGGCGAAACTGTGAAAACTAAATTATATTGTAATGAACATACGAGCATAAAAGATATAGTAATTGTTAACGTAACACGTTTAAAATAAAATGTCATATTATTATGTTAATATTGTTTTACTTAACTAACATAAAAACATTAACTTCCCTTTGATATTAAAGCAATAATGTAGTTTAAAGATTAAAAATAAATATGAATGTTAATATTAGAGTCAGTTCACTTCCTTCTTAGTGCATCATCGGGAACCTGACGTTGTCACATACTTGACTCCTGGAATCAGGAATATTGTTCGTCTGAATAAATGTAATAAACATCTGCGACAGTGAAGATCAAAAGAAGATTTAATTAGAATTCAACGTCAGAGAAACGTAGACTACGTTTATAAAATATTGTGTAATGTAAGCGAAGAGGTATTTATAGTACCCAGACGTTGGACTAAGAGAAAGGTGTTGCTAGATTATGGTTACTTTTGTGCACGAACATATTAATTTGTAAAATAGCATTACAGCGATTATATATTCACAAATGAAAAGAGAACTTAGGACTAAACCGTGTCATCAATTATGCAAACAGTTGTAGCCAGCAGTGACTGTACCACGCTCTGTTAGCCCTCTTTATTAACCCTTGAATCAAAGCGAGATTACCGTGTGGCTTAAACAACAGTTCGTAATACCATACATTTGTAATATAACTGAAGTTGTATAAGCTTATAATCCGTGTATGAGTTGAACTGAATATATTTTGAAACAGTATATTACTCTACAATATAAAAATATATTTTGTCGCTGATATAGATGTTTTTTATTCTAGACTTTATATTATTGACTGTGCGTTAGTGAAGCCTATCACATGAGGGGCTGGTCACTTTTGTAATGTGTGTGACTATACTATCGAAAGGCCTCAGAAAATAAAAGCTTAAAGTATTGGTTTGTGTGTTTTAAATGTAATTGTTAGTAGCCAATACAAGCTCCATCTTCAACATTATACATCATTGAAGCAATCTTCAAAAAATACAAATTGATAAAAAAGAGAATCTGGCCAAAAATGTCAAATTCGCCCTTTAAAAACACTGATTCAACTATGCACAATATATTTCAAGAACCGTTTCATATTTAGACTTTAAATTTTGCTTAAAACTTATTCATACATAGACATAAATGAGTTCTCTGATAGTATATGTCCATTCAAAGTATTTGGTCGAGCGACTTTGAAACTTATCACTCACTCAATAAGATGACACAATTTCTAATTTGTCTGCCGGTTGAACAGAAAAATTTCTTTTCAGTACAATTGCTTGTCTTTCTATATAGGCTTTATCGAAAATTAAATTAACTACAGGCTTAAAATTCTGTTTCAAGTACTTAATGTACGAGATATTAATTCTTGAAATAAGGGGGGAGATTTTGAATGCGTTGTGAACAAGACAATATTTCATAAACAAACATTGTTTTACTATGTTGTATTTACGATGGCGTAATAATAAGACTGTTACTATAAGTTTGTAAAACTAATTCGCATGAAAGTTGTTTTGTAAAGCTAGAATATCTGATTGTAAATTTCTGGCGAGGGCAATGAAGGAATTAGTGAGCCCAGAGGGAGTCGCTGGTAACAAACAAGTAGATGAGTTTTTGGGCCAATAAGAGCCGACAGAGCAAGGCAGCCTTTACGTTGTTAATTTTGTGATACAGATTGTAAATATTCAGAGAGATACAGTTCTTGACGTAAAATTAAGTTGAAATCAATTTCATAAATGGTATTGTAGGCCTAGAAAATTATAACAATTACAATATTAGGTTCCTGTTTCAAACGAGTACATCGTTGTACGATGTTCCCTCGTTAAATTTTACATTTGCAAGTAATTGAGTTTACAACGCACACTTTGTATCAATTTAATAATCTAGTAGATCTCAAACCTGTAAGCTTCTATTTGTTATTGAGAAAAGTTTTACGGTCTTAACATCCAAACCAGAATTTGGGGGTAGAAGTTTGGGATATTGTATAACACAATAACGTATTGTAACATGAGTAACTTATTTTACAGACTCATTCATTGTTCATAACTGAGGCAATTCTAATAAACTTAAAATATAAAGAAAATTGTCTTTCCTCTTAGATAAACTTTATTCTATCTAACCAATATTGTAGTTTCTGAAATGGACTACTGAATAATCTTATACAGGAAAATTTAAAATGGTAATTGAATTAAAGTGTTTTTAAATAATATTGTATATAAAAAACATTCTTTGTGGGTCTATTTAATAAAAATTGTGTAAGAAACCTTATGTATATTTATATTTAAGTTACATTGAAAACACGTAACAACACTGCAGAATATGTAATCATCAGTGTTTAAAACTACATACATTAAGATGGGCTATTCGCTATTTTTTCACTATTATGACTAAAAAAATGTTCTCCTTTGCATAAATACTGTAGGTTTTACAATTTCTGTTTATCTGATATATCAGAATACAGGTTATGAACTCAAAATAGCTTTGAATACTGATACAAATATCCAGTTTTGCTCAGTACAAAGAAAGGAAGATTTCACATATGGCCGACATGTCTCAAGTGTAAACTGAAGATGCGCTATTAGTTTAGATGTTTATTTTGCACAACACTGATGAAACAATAAATGTCTATCAGTTGGCATGTTAATATAATAGTAACAATTTCACATACTTAGAAACTATAGAGTTTATAAGTATTCGAGGTTATAGAACCTCGAAACATTACAAGACAAAAATATTCCATGATAATTAAAATTTCTTTATTTAAAATGGTTCGGTGTCTAAATGGTTCTCGGAATATTAATTTCTATCTCAAAACACTAGTGATAGGAACGCTAAAACTAGTTTAAACTTGATACAAACATTTATCTTTTAAATACCACCACTAAGATTGATGATATTCTGCTTGGTACGTAATTTCTCTTAATTACGTAAGTCATTTAAAATTTAAAACAGTACAAATCGGGCATTTATGAGTCTCGAGGAAAAGCAAAATGAGTTTTGTAATTTAATAAAATTTACACAACCGTTGTAATTATCAATATTTATGTATTTCGAATGATTTTCAAGACGTAGTTTGCATAAAACCCAGATACAATAAAACCATTATAGAGTGTTTATTTTCTAATAAGCTGGATTTGTTTTATTTCCCGAAATTATTGTAATGAACTTTTTTGTATCTCGAAGAGGTATATCGAGTATATGTATATTTTAACACGTTCTCTGCGGGCCACTGTCCGGACAGTGCCTCGCAGTTTTGGCGAGGGTCACGGGACTCTCTCAATGCATTGCTTATTCGTTTCGCTTGTCACGTTCTGCGATCTTGCGGGCATTGTAGGAAACTTTTCAAGCTTGTTCTAGATGAAGTATACTTACTTTCTGATACGTCAGTTCGTCCTGGAAATGCGGGCCTACTGTCCCGACAGTGCCAGCGAAACAGCTGAAATTTCACATGTTTATTGCTATTATGAACCAGTAGGAAAACAATAAAACACGTGTTCCTAAATTCTAAGCCTAATTCCAAGGCTTGTTTACAAATTGGATAGGTTATTACTACTAAATTAAAAGTAAGGTAATCTTTTACCGGTATTGCGATTTTATCTATATGTGTGGTGTCAATATTTTTCTTGTACACAGTATACACATATTTTGCTTTTTTGTATACAGTATGTATTGTCTCATTAGTAAATTCATTCAAACGATACTTTTATTGGTTTTACTGTGTGGACAGCACGCGGCGGCGAACTGCACCGCGGGCTCTGTGGGTGTTTTACGCTATGCGCAGGACTACTGTCCGGACAGTAGCGTTGTCTAGCAACGGAACCTGATGCACATCAAAGTCGATTGAAGTATTCTTGCTACTTTTGGACATCACACAACACATTTGGTAAGTTATACTTAAATTTTATATAGCCCGTCATATGTTAACATAAATGATGCCATGCCAAAAGTGCGGGCCACTGTCCGGACAGTCCCGATGATTAAGAACGCATAAGAACGTAATATAATCGAATATCATTATTTTATAGCGCATCAAACCAAAATAACGCCAATTCAACGAAAATCGCAAGTTAGAATTTTGCCGCATATCGGGTACATCATTGGCCGCTCTTGCCGCAGCGAACGTGTTAAGAAGAATAAAATAATAATATTTCAGTTTTCACACAATCTCCCTACTTCATCCGACTAACTGACAAACTCAGAGGGACCATTTTCTTAATGACCTTGCATTTTCTGCAAATTGTAGTTACAATACACGGTTCACTTTGTAACAGGCATAAGATAGTGCTATTAGCTAACTATAAGTGTAACAAGATTTAGTGATCGTTCTAATTTATTATGATAGGGAATTTGATTCAAAATCAGAATTTAAATATGTCTTATTTATAAATTAAAAAATTTTTAAACAAATAAATGCTTTAGAATTGTAAATTCTCATTTCAAAACTTGTATAATGTAATAGAACTACAAACACGTTGTTTTAAAATTATCAGCTACATGGATTACGGTAAGAATTAACGTTTTTACCACGATAGCAGAGATGTGAAAATATCTCTTTATCCTTTGTATTCACATCATCGTTATACGCGTAACAACGTTTTCCAATCAAAGTTGAATGAATGCGCTCTCGTTATTGTGAGGGCTGAAGGGATTACATGAGTGGCTTTGCATGGTTGATCAGACTCTGCAGTGGTTGGCTCTTACCCGCCTTCTCGATATAAAACTTCTGAAAACATTTACGTATAATCATCCTCTATCATTGGCTACTTGTTTTTCAATCCTTGAACTTCGTAAAGCATGTTGGCATAGCCATAAGGAATGTTTTTAAAGAAATCTTAATTTTTTTTTTATTTGCATAACATAATGAATACGAAATAGGAATAACTACTTAATAAAGTTTAAATTAAGAAAGGTTCTTTTCAACTAATTTTAAGCACCATTAATTTTTATTCGGATTTCGTATTATATTAAAAAACACATCATTACGAAATAAATTATGAACGTTCTAATGTGCAATGTTCAACTTGAAAATATCGCTTAAGGTAGCTATTTTACGGCATTTGTTTGAATAGGACGAGAAGTAACGGTTGATGTTCAAAAATTATCCTGGCCTATTATATTAAGAGTAATATTTGAGAAGATCAGATTTTTATGAAGTTTAATGTGGATTGTTTCTATAATTTTTATGTGTGAACAATGTAATCTGTTAAATTATGTAATAAATTAAATTATTTTAACATTTTATTTAAATATCTTACAATCGTGAAGTGCAGTGTTCTACGATACATAATTCAGATGATCTCTTTCACGGATCAGAGAACAGAGCTTACCGCTATCATGGCTTGTAAATGCATAATTAATTCTCAGTAACTTGAGCGATGATTATAGTAACATAAGCTTTTCCTTCGGCGATTATTCCCATCGAGGGAAATTAATAGCAGTCTTTGTTTTTGAAGACCATTGATTATTATACATGTATTTATATAAAGAAAAACATAAATAATCCTTTGTAATAAAATTATATCAATAAAAGGTTTTGGCCGAGCCCAAATTTAAATTGTTCTCCTTAGCACTCTTTCAGTAGAACTAATATAATACTATCAAAATAGCTTGGTAAACTCTGCGTTTTGAATTCATATTGAGCTAAACAGGTGGGTACTTAAACTACAGAGTGGTGTCACCCCTTAAATTCTGTGAATGACATCCATGCGTATGCAAATATTTTGGACCTGCATTAGAAACAGGTTCTAAAATATCTGAAGTAAACTAATTGACTGAGCATTATCGAAACCTCTCACCCGAGAGACTGAAAAGAATTTCATTTTTATCTCTCTGTCCGCACGAAAATGGAGAGAAAATGAATCATAGCCCCTACAATTTTGCATGAAGATTCTTTTTTTACATTAGTTTGGTGATAATGTATGTCACTTTATGAACATTAGTGGATATTTTGAGTAACCATGATGGCAAATAAGAAATCGCAGAATAAATAAACTTGTAACCAACCTGATTATAACTATATGTCATTATAACACGTAACATAAAAAAACATGTTACACTTTTAACAATAAAATGAGCTATAGAATAGAAATTTTCCTCAGAAACGATTGTTATACGACACGAGGTGTAGGGTCCTGCTCTCTTGTTTAAAGGTAAACTTGTAAAAGGAAAACTTTGCTTGAAAATATGTAGTATCTTGACCGTATAGGTTTTTAAAATAAAATTGATCACTATCGAAACATTCCAGGAACGTATAAATATAAAATTTGTTAAAATTATAAAAAAATAATAATAATTAACTAAAATTTAGAACTCTTTTTTCGCCGTATATTTTTAAAATATGCTAAAGAGCTTGAGACCGACAATTTATTGACGTAGATTACGTAGGTTAGATTTCTATGTGAATTTAAATGTGTACCACGGGGTTACTATCTTGGCCCACACTTTCACTTAATTTCAGACAGCATTGAATTCAGACTGGCTCAAGATGGTTACAGAGATTAGTTAAAAGGTACCCTTAATGGTTTCTTGCCGATAATGAGGAATTATATATGAATTGTAAAAGAATTACGGATTTCGCAAGCCTGTCTAGCATGTTCATCTATTAATGAGCTCATCACTACAGAGTTTTTACGATTAAGAATAAACAATAAATTTTTGTTGGGAAAATATTTTATTATTATTTATATCTCTGTAAGAACTTCTCTTTTGATTACTACTAAAAACTTAGAAAAATGATTTTCCAACACACCACGAGAACTAACAGGCATTAAGGTAAGAAATCTAGGCAATTATGTTGTCAGGTCTATGTCAAAACAGGTATGTAGGATTTCAAATCTCAATTCGTTTGAGACATAATTCGGACAGTTGAGGTATACTAACGCTCAGCCGAATCCCAAAGAGAGATATATATCTCAATTAAAATCTAAGTTGCTTACATAAAAAGAAAATTCCATGCAAAATGTATATCTATAGCCTAATTAGTTTTCGAGATATCCTGCTGTAGAGGGAAAGATAAACAGACTGAAAGAAAGATAAACAGAGGGTGGAGAAATTCACCTAGTTAAGGCAAGTGATGTAAGTGGTGTACAAAATAAGCAAAATTCCAAGTCTATAGTGCAAACCGTTCTAGACATATTCTGAGGACGTTTACGCTTCACTAACTTTCAACCAACCGAAATAACATGCACTATCATAGCACTTAATGTTGCGTGTATACTATCGAAGCTGTTAGCAACATTTTAAATCTTACTTTTTCTTAATTCAATTTTTAAATATCCTTCGGACAGACAAGCAGAAGGAAATTTTCTGGCATTAATTCTGAGTTATCAATAGAGGCTTAACTAACGCACAGTGGCGAAGGGGTTTTAATGTATCAATATATACCAAATACTTTACTGTAACATTTATTTACATATAACAGCTAGTGTTCGTTCAATGAAAGATTTCATGGACTGATGTGGAATAGCAGAATCTAGAAATATACAGTGTTGACCAAATAAACAAAGTAGTTTATATATTCTTAGAAAATATCTTCGCTTTATCGCTTAGAAAATACGCCCCATTTAGAGTTAATGTAGGGTGAAAGTCTCTCAGCAAGATAAAACATTTCGGTTTAGAATAATTTTTCAACTAAGAATTCTTGTTTGAAAAAAACCCATCCTTATTAATTCCTATAATTTGACCTATAATAAGATTAAAAGTAAATGTATTATTTTTAACAGAACATGAAGTATAATTGTATATTAATTTATATTTTGCAAGTGATTAATTATTGTAATAATCATATAGATCTTAACTTCCATTAATGTGTCAATCTTACATCAAACTTTAATTAGTCAGCTCAAAATGAACAGGAAATCTGCAATAAAAAATATATTGCTTAATTTATTGTTTGTATGCATGATTTTAGGAAAAAATAATATCTTTGTTATAGACTAAGATATAATTTAAACTATGCACACTTTTTAGTATAATTGAGCCCTGTTTAGAAAAATTAACCAAATTTTTCTTTAGATTTAGTTATATTTATTTATAAAGAAATATAACAAAAATGTAAAATGTAAAATGTGTGGTATTAAATGTAAATAGTAGATTCTATTCATTACAAATATAGTTAGCCAGCTTACTAACATTTACTATACATTTTTAAACTTTATGTGCTATCACTAACAGTCTAACGTAAAAATTCATAGTAATGGTATTTACACTTACTGTAAAACAACATAGGCGCCTGGAGCTGAAAGTTTTAAACAAAAGACGGCGGTTTAAACTTCGTCCGTTATAACCTCTAATGGCCTTTCATGTGTAAAATGTTAGTTTCTGGCATCTTTGGTTACTTCCTTTCACAACTTTGAACACAAATGTTTAGAAAATGGACGTTATAACAAGAGGACATTTATTTAGTCTGATATTACGTCACATCAGAGTAGTGTCAGGATATTCTTTCCGCAGGTGCGGTACATCTAGGAAATACACACACACACACACACACACACACACACACACACACACACACACACACACACACACACACACACACACACACACACACACACACACACACACACACACACACAAACACACAAACACACACACACACACACACACACACACACACACACACACACACACATAAAGTAAGGGCTCCGTGGTGTAATGGTAGCACATCCACCCGGCAAGTGAGAGATCCGGGTTCGAATCCCGGCGGTGCAAGTAATTTTTGTAATTCAATATTTATTGAAATTAAATTCGGCTATTGCCATTCATACAAATTTAATTAATGCAAATAAAAACGTTTGATAGGTATTTGGTCTTCTGGTCATATGTGAGTTTGATTTGTAAACGCATATGTGACAGATAAAGCCGAATAAAAAGAAATTGAATCGTAAAAAGTAAGTGCTCTGTGTTGTAATGGTAGCACATTCACCCGGCAAGTGAGAGATCCGGGTTCGAGTCCCGGTGGAGCAAGTACTTTTTGTGATTCAATGTTCATTGAAATTATATATATATATATATATATATATATATATATATATTTATATATATATATATATATATATATAATTAATAATACTAAACAACATATTTAAATTATAATATTTTATTGTAATTACAAATTTCCAAGGCCTTGATATATTTGTCAACATGTTTGCACTTCCTCTTCTAAGATTTTGAAACTCTCAAAATGATGGTAAATGTGTCTGAGGTCTGACAATACTGGTTTTTGGAATAAGGAGAAGTAGACAATTTCAATAGAACGTACCGCCCGAAGAGCTTCTGATCCTTCTATATCGGGTGGTGAAGGATGACTTTTAATCTTTTGCTGGAGGTCGTGAATTTTCTCCGAAGTTTGATAAAATCATCACGATTCTATTGCCGTGAACAGGCCTAACCTTGTTATTAGCATAGTGATAAGATTTATAGCCTGCAAACACTTACTAGATAAAGACAGATTATGTCCGATTCACATCTGATAAGTTACTTTATATTTACTTATTTGAAACCGGTCACTATAAGTTAAGACGAGTCGAAATTAAATTATACTGCGGAGCGTTGCATAACTACGACCACCGTCCCCCACCATCAGACGACCTCTCGATCATATTACAATTTTAGGCTCATTTAGAATAGTGAAACTAAAACAAGCGCCACAGCAGCTCTGTCACATGCATTTAGCATATTTTGTTGAAACGAGTAGCTAATAATATCATATAAAAATGTGTGAAAAAATTACAAAACATTTTGTAACAATTTTGTTTAAATTAAAAGTTTACTTTAAGATTGCAGTAAATCTCATACGTACGCCATATTAAATTCCTCGTAACAGCACCTCAACAGTTTATGGTTAGTTAATAGTATGCACATATTAATATTTAAGATTAATAATACAACGATTGTAAATCCACTAATAAAACAGTGAACTTTGGGATAAACTGCTATTTATGCTAACATTTGTAGCCAGCAGTGAGTGCACCAACCTCTATTATCCCTCTTTATTGACCCTTATATCAAAGCAAGATTAGCGCATGGATTAAACAACATTTCCTATTACCATAAATTTGTAATATGAGTTGTTTCATAAGCTTATAATCAGTTTATGGGTGCACTTGTACATATTTCGAAACACTGTATTAATGTGCAGTATAATATTATGTTTTTATAATTATTTAATTAGTAAAAAAAAGAATTCATTAATATGAAAAAATTTCCCTTAAAATAAAGTGTAACCAACTGCTACATATATTGCGTTTTTCCTTTATTTTACGTTATTGGCTGAGCATTAGCGAAGCGTATCACTTGAGGGACTGAACAAATTTTATTTATGTCTGTCTATCTATGTATAGGACTATCTGAATCTGGCTGAGCGTTAGTGAATAACCATGAGTACATCGGTCCTATGAGTAACCATGATAGAAAGGAGAAAATCGTAGAATATAACTGATTATAAAAAAGTGTGTTCCTAATTTTGCTCATGTAGAAGGGATATTCGAAACTAAAATAACTGTGCACAAAAATTAGAACACCTAGCAAGGTTATACATGTAGCCTAACTTTCCACAAGAGAATTTAAAACGATTTCATCCTCAGACAGACATTTTGCATGTAAATAATTTATAGAGAGACATGAATGAGTTCTTTGATGGTGTATGTCCATCACAGATTTCAGCTCACTTAAGCTTTTCACTCAGTAGGCTGACACAGGTTCTTTTTATCAGGCAGAGAGATGTAACATTTCTTTTCTCTAAGGTGGTTTGCCTGTTTAGTTCGTAATACTTATTTTATAAACCAATAATATAAATTTTACAAGTATTTAGTCTATAAGTTGTTTTGAAAAGAATATCTGCTTTTAAAGTCCTGGATGAGTCAATGAGTCCAGAGGGAGTTACTGGCAATAAACGACCAGCTGAGTTTTTCGGTCAATAAGAGCTGACAGAGCAATGCAGCATTTATTGAGCTCAGCTTGTAAAAAATGCGAAAATTTACAGAAATATAGTTCATAATATTATATTAACAATATGTTTGAGCTCATGATAACCAAACTATGTTTGAATACACTTACTCAGACTCATTGAAGTATATTATAACAGTTCAATAGTATAAAATTTTACTCTCATTAACTTTTTTGAACTAAGTTGTCGCAAGATTTTTGCAAATAATTGAGTTAAGTGTGCAAATAATAAATTACTTTGTGTGAATTCAAAATAACTAAGCGTGTTTTAAAGCTGTAAATTTCTACTTTTTATCGAACAATCTTTTACAGATGTAGTACTTAAAACCACATAAGTTTAGGCGTAAAAATTATATTGTTTAATCTGTCACTTGATGAATAATATCAATAGGTATTATGACTTTGTGTACCTCTATATACAACCTTATGTATCCTGAACAGGAGAGTGTCACTCAAAAAACAAGCAAAAATGTCCTTTTAGAACTAAGAGCGGTGACAGGGTTCTTAATTGCAAATTCCTACTCTAAGACGAAGTGGGAACTGGAAATCGTAGATGTTAATCATGAAACCGGCTTAAAAACCTTATTGAAGTGCCGATTGATGAAAGAGAGCCTACGTATACACTTCACAACAGTGTCACCTACCGTACCTCATATCATGAAGCGAAATACTCAATGACAGAGTTCACAGTAGGAACCTTTAAAGTTAAAAAATAGAAAAATAAACAAACTAATCTTTGAACTGAAGGGCTCACCTCTTAGCATCAGCAAGTAACATTGTAATAGTAGAGTATAGTGGTAAACGTGTAATATTCCCTTGCCAATTAAAATTGTATGCTATCAGTTACATCTGATAAAATTGCAGATATAAATCCTAATACAGTTGTTAACAGGCTTTTTATAATAACGATAGCTAGAAAGTATTTGTATTCTACGAAAAGAAGCTACATTCAAAGCTGTGGAATAACATTTTGCCTTTTAAAAATAAATCCTTTAGAATTTTCAATCCATTTTTGCAGCTTGTGTTAGAAGTGAAAAATATAAAAATATTAAGTGGATTATTAATGACTAGAGTTGCCGTAAGAATCTCGTTTTTAACACGAAAGCAGATATACGACAACTCTCATTTTATCCTTTGTATCCCCGACGTCGTTATACAAATAGCAGCGTTTCCGAATCAAAGTTGAATGAATGTGCTCTCGTCATATTGAGAGCTGAAGAGATTACATGAGTGCCTTTGCATGGCTGATCAGTCTCTGTAGTGGTTGGCTCTTGGCAGACCTGAGTGCTTTTACTCTTCACTAGATGATTCTCCATCTACAAGTTGTGAAAACACTCGCAAATACTCTACATTTCCCCGTCATTTCTTCAAATATAACACAATGTTATTGGTTTAATAATACAATTATTATCCTTGGGCATTTCAAAAAATTTGATATAAATATTATGGCATCCAGGTTCTTTCAATTACGTTTAGATTAACGTAATGTCAGATTATTTCAACACCCAATGAAGTATATAACGATTTTGAAACGTAGAGTTAGACTTTTCTCTAAATATAATGACAGCAAATTTCCAACATCCTGTTGTGGTTTCAACAATACAAATAATATGTTTAGTGAAATGTCCTTTACTCTGCATAAAATAGTAATAATGAAATAGGAATAAGTCGTGTTGTTACATCGTACAATTTAAATTTACAGAGCGTTGATTAAGCAAATATTGACAAGTTAAGCATTTCCATTATTTGTATTGTCATACATGTTACATTAAAAATTGACATTAGGTAAAAAAAGTTGAACAGTTTGAATTGACACGTAGAGCCTTAATATTCCGCTTATGGTAGTTAGTACTGCACTTTTTGGAGCAGAGGCGTGAATTATCGGAGCATTAATATGTGCAAAAATTATCATGAATTTATCTATATATATATATATATATATATATATATATATATATATATATATATTAATTTTCTTATATTAAAATTGACTTAACTATCGGAAATATGGTTTTGATACAGTGCATTATGGATAGTTTGTTTAATTTTTGAGTGCATACATAACGGATTAAATAAATATTACAAATGTATTGAGGTTTTTAAGAAACATGTCAAGGAGTTTTTGATTCTCATAAGCAGTGAGAGGGCCCAGTTACTTATCTCTGTTGACTACAGACGGACCTAGACTATCTGACAACTTACTGACGGCACTGGCCCCTCTCCTCTCCTCTTCAAACTATAGATAGTAAAATCCATTCACTTAAGTAAGCCTATTTTTGTAATTTTCGTTCACTCAATATTTTTATTTGTTTTTGTCTACTTTCTCCACTATGATGCTGATAATCGGAATTCCAGGTCATATCCGTCGTTTATTCTGCTTTAGATGTCTTCTTTCAATTAACAAATTTTATAAAAACTACACTCTGCTCGAGATAAAATTCGAATCGTAACATTTTCAACTCGAGTCTACGCACAGGCCATTAAGGCCCATGTAGGCTCTTTTCCCATTATTTTAATTTATCCAGAAATTATGTAGCAAATGTAATGCTGTTTTTACTAGGTATGCGTGTATGGATGTGGATATGTATGTATCTGAATGTGTATATACATGTATATGTATATACATTTATATTTCATCCCTTTATTCATTATATTGATTTATTTATGATGACATAAGTCTTTTTTATATTATTTTAGCGTTAATTATTGAATGTTATATATGTGTTATATATGAAATATATTGAATGTTAATTATTTTGAATTGTATTACTAGAATAATTTTGTATGTTTTATATTAATTAGATAATAATGCTACATTTGTTATCATTTTCAATGTAAATATTTATTTGAATTTCATATTTTTAATAACATAATATGAATAAACTTTTAAAACTTTAAAACCTTTTATTTTTCTTACACGATGTACATTTCGGAATCATTGATTCCATCTTCAGGTACAAAATAAGGTTAAAAATAAATAATTAAAATCAATTTGCATGTGTTTTTTTTTACTACCTTGGTGGCTAAATTTGTTGTATTTAATTTTATGTGAGATCATTGTATAATTGTTTAAAATTCTATCGAATAATAAATTGTTTGTTAGAAAGTCTTTGTCATTTAATGATATAATTATGATTAATTTTGTCACTTTTGTAAATTTCAAAATGTTCTAAAGTAGATAATAAGCGACTTTTTTTTGCTTGTGTGTAAAATTTCAAGATTGTTTTTCGATGTTAGTGTATGTATGGCCGGTGTTATTTAAATGGTCTGCATATTTTGAATTTGATGATGTTTTCAATGCTTTTATGTGTTCCATTAAATCTAATTTTGAATGATCGGCCGGTTTGTCCAATATAGTGGGATTGAAAATCGTTGCAATTTAATTTGTATACTCCACTATTGTTGAATTTTTAAAATTTTGATTTTGGTTTGTTGAATTGCTTTTGTTCTTGATTAAAAGTCCAAGGTTGTTCTATGTTTTGAATGCCAAATTGATATCCTTGTTTATAAAATGATTTGTTAATTTTGTGACAATGTTTACCAAGGTAGTCTGATTGAATGTATTTGATATCTCTTTCTTCTTTCTTCTTATTTTCTTTCTTTTTGTAGTTCTTCAATAATATATCAATCATGCTTGGTTTATATATCCATTATTTTTGGGCTATGTATTTAATAATGTTTTAATTCTTTATAAAAATCTTCAGTTGTCATTGGAATTTTGTGTAATCTGTCGATCATTGATTTGAATGCAGCCATTTTTTTTTGGTGATAAGGGTGATTCGACGAGGAAGGAATAACTAAATCTGTGTTATGTCGGTTTTCTGTAAATTTTGAAATTGTATTTTTTTTGTTGATCTTGGTTATAGTCAAATCAAGGTTGTTTATTGCATTATTTTCTTCAATTTCACTGGTAAAATTTAGATTATGATGGATTTGGTTTACGTAGTTTTTGAACATGTCTATTTGTCTTTCATTTCCTTTGAATAGACATATTATATCATCAACGTATCTGTAATAATAAATTATTTGTGTTAGATGTTTGTTTTTATCGCTTAGTATGAATTTGTCTTCTATGTTGTCAAGGAATATATCAGCCAATAATCCGGATAGTGGTGATCCCATTGGTAATCCTTCATGTTGTATGTAGTAATTGTTGTTAAATGTAAAGTAATTTTGTCTTAGAGTTACTTTTGTGAGTTCAAGTATTTCTTCAATTTCTTGTGTATTTAGAATGTTCTGTTTCTGTTAAATTATTTTTAATTATAAGCATTGTTTCTTGGATTGGAACATTTGTGTATAAATTTGTTTAAATCGAAGGATACAAACTTACTGTTGTTTGGTATATCTATATAATTAATTTTGTTTACTAGGTCAATGCTGTTTTTCAGTCTTATGTCAGTTTTAAATTTGTAATGTTCTTTAATTTTGCTATCCAAGTATTTTGCTAAATTATAAGAAGGAGCATTTTGAAAATTTACTAATGGTCTTATTGGGTAGTTTACTTTTGTGAATTTTTGGCAAACATTTGAGGATTGGTGCAGAAGGCTTCATCATTTTTAATTTCTGTTTTTTGTTTATTCGGAAAATATATGATTAATTTTGTTTATGCATTTCTTGATATCTTTTTGAAAAGATTCTGTAGGATCATAATTTAGTATTGTAATATTGTTATTAGAAATAAAGTTGTTTTATTTTTATCTGTATAATCAGTTTTTTTTAAAATTACAATTGAGTTACCTTTGTCAGCTTTACAAATAACCAAATTATCATTTTCAATTTTGTTGTTTATTGATTTTATGCTTTGCCAATCATGTTTGCTTTATATTTTGTTCTCTATGTTAAGGTTAGGACTTTTCTGAATTTTTTCTATTGTTTGAATCGACTAACACTCTTGATTAATTTTGTTTGTCTGCATGTAAACTTGTAATTACTGTTTCACTATTCAGTATCAGTTTTCCTTATATAATCTTTATTATTTGTTTGGTGTAAATTATATTTCAGTCCCTTGTTAAGAAGTTCTGTTTCATTTTTTGTAAATGTGGTATTTGATTTGTTAATATTTTTGTGTGGAAATAAACGTGATTTGATTTGTATTACATTATTTTAACTTCCTATTTAAATGTTACACAGTCGAATAGCAAATTCTCTAAGGTGGATAATACCAATGATCTCCTTTATATCCACCGATACAGAGCAGGGCTTACCGCGGCACGGCTCGTGAATGCATAATTAATGCTCAGTAACAAGGGCGGTGATTGTAGTAGCATAAGCATTTCTTTCGGAGATTATTTCCATCGAGAGAAAAAATAGCAGTTTTTAGAAGATCGTTGAATATGTTTGTTTTTTCGATATGGAAAAATCTAAATAAATACTATAATTTTAATTATATCACTCTCATTCTTTGGTGGAGGAAAATTCAACCCTACTCATTGGAATCGTTTTGGTAAAACTAATATTCAACTCCACTGCTTGTAATGTTTTTAAACGTATTTTGGAACTATTAAAGAAATAGTCTTCTGAAATGTCCTGAGCTTTTTAAAGCGTCTACTGCGGAGAAATTTTCAATCCAATGAAGAAGTGAAAAAAGTAGGTGGAAAAATAGAATCGAGGTTCTAAAGAATTTAGAAAGAATTTAATTTAATTTTCAGCTTAATTCTTTGAAAAATTTAATTAAATTCTTAAAATTAAATTAAAAATTAAAAATTAAATTAATTAATTTAATTCTCACCTAAAGAATTTAGCTGAGAGCCAGACAGAGAAAATAAGAAACAAAGAAAAAGGTTTGCTATTAGATTTATGTTCAAGAGACCAATGAATGGTGTTTATCACCAAAATAATTAATTTATTGGGTTAAAAAGCAAAGGCCTTTTACAAGTTGAAAGAAGTGTATAAGTATTGCTGAGGAATACCTTGAACAGTGGCAAAAGTTTTGTACTGATTGAATAAAACTTTTTAGAGCAGTACCGTAGTAATTTGTCTCGTTACTTATTGAATGATACTCGTAGGATCAGGTGACCGCTCGTCCTTGATTGATTGGTTGAGGCACTTCAAGATACCGCTCTAGGATGTAATTGAGGTAGCGTGGTCTCAGCCTCGGCCAGTAAACGTCTCTCACTCTTGAATTAACTCCGAAGAGATTCGCACGTTTTGTGCTGAGCACATGGCGTCTGTTCCCTACCCCTTTTCTTTTAAACTGACTAACTGATTACTATATCCCCTTGCACAGTTTTCAGTATAAACGTTTATAGATTTTGTTTTCCCCCGTTAACCTCGTTTAGGTGCCGAATTTTGTGTATTTTCCCATGCAAACTTCTGTCCTCCACAATCGATGCCCAGTGATTTTTATTATTTTGAACTGTGTTTTGGACTCCGCCTTGAGTATTCAGCTTCGAAAGTATGTCATGTTTGTGACGATCCGCTCTGGAAGAAGGAGCTATTCCAGTCATAGTGCAATACTTTTTGATAAATGAATACAACTTTGGTGAGTCTGAATATCCATTTATAATAATTATACCATTGATTAAATACATTTTCCACATTAAATCTCCCCTTACATGCATATAAATAGTTTAAGTTGATTATGTATTAAATATCTTAATTTCAATATGGGTTCACTTCAAAGCGTATTAGTTTAAATAATAAATCTCTAAAACGTCCATTATTCGTAATGACCTGGATCTTTGTGATTGCTGTAAATAAAGTTACAGTAATTCAAATATTACAGCACAAATCACTCACTCGTGAAATAATAAGAAAAGGACACTTTTCCTTGTCCAAAAACTTAAACTCGTAGATCTATGTTAACACAGATTCATTTACACCCAAAATGAATTATAAAAAACATAAATTGATACAACATAGTAGAAAATTAATCAACTGTAAAAAATAATAGAAACATCCAAATTCATTATATGTATATATATATACAGTATATATATATATATATATATATATATATATATATATATATATATATATATATATATATATATATATATATGTGTGTGTGTGTGTGTGTGTGTGTGTGTGTGTGTTTATATTTGTTCACTACATACAGGGTAGACCTGCACGTCCAACTAAAACACTTGTACTATATTAGTATATTTTGCACGTATCGTACAGAACATTAATATTTTGATTAGTTCAGTAATGTTTTTTTTTAAAATGATTGAAATAATTTTATTTAGCACATTAAATGTTTTGAAAAAAGATCCAAACCATCTTTGGTAGGATTCAAATAATTAATTTATTGCGTTAAATAAAGCAAACGAATATTTTTTTACAATAAAATTGTATATTGTATTTTTTATCTTACGCAATATAATGTGATTATAAGACAACCATTTTACATGAGTTTGTTTCTCCAGACTGCATGAGTATTAGAAAATAATACAACAATGAGTGTTAACTGAATTAAAAAAAATACAAATTTGTACATTTATTATAAAATACTATAGTTTTTAGTTTATTAGAAAAATGTTTTGTTCTTGTTTAATCATGAATCTGAGGTGTTTTTAAAGATTTTATTAGCCTTATTTAATTTGTCCTGTTAGTTAACAATAATTTCGCGTACGGACTTATCAATCTTACCAACCTTGACCCCTAGTAAAGGTATCAATATTATTAACAAATTCTTCTTGTGCATTGCCAATTTAGAATCTGATTTTTGCTGACTAGTACTCAGATATCAGTTAACTTCAGATGAAACTAATTGAGATATGTGGATGAAGCCCTCGAAGCGAAACGAGTAGTTAGTTATCTTATAACTATTTATGTAACTACATATGAGACTTGTAAAATACCATAACCGCAGGCAAAAAGTTCTTCGGAACTTAAATACATAATTCACCATTAAATATTGTGAAAATTCCATCTCCTTTAAAAGTTCATGGTATTTTCTAAGTAAACGGTATTTAATTGAATTCAAATGCATTATGATGAAGTGAATTCAAACAGTTACTACCTTGGAGAAATGAAATACATTACTCTGGTTTTAAATAGTAACAATAAGTTTAATCTCGTAGAATTAATTAATGTCTACAAATCAGTTGGGAATTCCAGCAATAGCAAGGTTAAAAAAGACAATGAATGTAGAGAAGCAAGCTGAAATCAGTTTCGTTGGGAATATTGAATTGATTATATTCAATTCAAAACGTTGTATCTGATTATTAATTATATGGATAAACATTCCCCTGATACTTTGTGATATCATATCGGTAAATACACCCTCAAGAGCTTTTACTTTAAATTAACATGGGTAGGAGTTATGAAAGTAGAGTTGTGCATTTTGAGCTAGTGTGATTAATATTTAACTGTGAATCAACCCTCTCTTAACCAAAGGGTATGAAAACTGAATTGTTGTAAACTAAAACTGGTAAGTCTAGGTGAACCTTGGGAAATACAAATTTTCCTGTAATAAAGAATGTTCCGCTTAAGTGTTCCAAAGAGTAACGTTGACCAACTTTATTTATGTTTAATCGAACATTATACTGAATTAGGTGGCTGATATAATTGATTACACTAGTAACATAAGAGATAACTCATCCAATGCTATAAATTAAGATACTTCAAAATTTTTTGTCAATAATTAAAGTGACGGTAAACTAGGGGGAAGGGTACTAAACGCAAGGACTGTATAATATTTACAATATGTTCAGTTAGAGTAAGTTTTAGTCGAATTCTCAAAATTGATCTTCTGCCATTTATATTCTTGGTGAGGAGAAATCAATGGTTTGACAGACTTTAATCTCTATCATGCGGTGAGACGATGGCTCTCATATTGGTGGGCTGATATAAAATAATCAGCGCACCAATAATATCTATATATTTATTAATATCTATATTATTGTTAATTATCATTGTAAAATTGTGGATACCGTTGATGAATAAATAAATGAATAATATAGAATGAGGTATCTGTATTTTTGAAAGAAGTGTCTGCTGAACGCCTATACCTACAGTGCCTTTTTATGAAATAATGCGTGAGGGTCTCTCAACAAAGTATGGGTCTCTCTACCCCCTTTTTGTCCCCCGTTGTCTGTGTGGCGGAGTCGCTTTGGAGGTCCTCTCAGTTGTAACCCGTTGGTCCACAAGGATTCAAAGTAAAACTAAATCCATATGAATACATAATTACATCATTTAAAGGACTTATCCCGCAGATGAATCCCACAAACAGCGCTCAAAGGTTGATGCAGTACAAAGTTACACATGTTAAAAGATTTTACTAAATAAAGTATAATTTTACATAAAGTTATGTGTTTAGAGTAAATGCATGAAGTCTATAACCTATTTAACTAGGCTAAATGTGTACTATGTTGCATTGTAGTTTGTTTCAAAATGTATTTATTCTGTTAATTTATCGATTCCATAATGGTTATCTATAGGATCATTGTAAAAATATTTGGTACCGCTCTGCCAAAACACATGGAGTGACGTGCACCATCATCAAACTCAGTGTTCTTTAATTTTAAAGAAGCTTCATGTAAAATTTTAAGCTGACAGACAGATAGACAGAAATGAAATGTTTCCAACATCCCAAGTGATAAGCTTCGCTAAAGCTCAGCCAATAAGATGTTAACGTAGTTTTATAGTCTATTAATTAATAATTCTCACATCGTAAAGCTTAGACTTCTAATAATGGGAAGTGTAAATTAGGATGATCATACTGGTAATACTATACTATAAATAATACTGTACATACAAATCTTTACAGCGTTTGCAAGAATAAAGTACCTCGATGAGGTTATCAAAATACATCTTTTATAATGAAACGTTAAACAGTTCTCATAATATTTATTAATATTTCTCAATTCATAAGAACATTAAAGGGAAACAATCTATGGGATAATTAAAATTATCACTTATCTTGACATTGAATGTGAAAATATTCTGCTATATTAAAGTTAGTAGTTAAATTTCTCTTTCAACTTGGCTCGTACTTACTTGGTACTGCCGTAAGAGGTGATTCAAAAGAGGAATCCAATTTCATTAATAATTTTCATCTGAGATCAAATACTGATTTAAATGAAGATAAATAAGAGATCAAAATATTACATTTTCTTGTATTTTTACTGTATTGGACGAACGTGTTTATGGTTTAGCGTAGACCTCACTAAATAATACTAGCGTAATTTTTGTCACTAAATAATAGATCATAAATGATGTTGCTTTTCTAAATAATATTTTTTAGCTTTGAAAAATCTAAGGTCTATGGTTTTTCTTGATAAATTTCAAGTTGGTAAGAAAAGTAGCGGCAAGATTTATATTCACCATTGAGAAACAAGTATATTTTATATTGATTTCACAAAATTGGATCCTAACAGAGATTAATCCTATACCGTTACTTATTTATCATAGAATAATAAATTTCAGTTTGAAATTTTAGATGGTTGGATTGGCGTTAAATAAAGCGAAATAGTGTAAATATTATTACGCTCAGTATAACTTTTATCTAGGTTCCATAATTTTACAAAGCTTATTTCCAACCTCTCGCTTTTGCACACTGTATATACTACCACGTAGATTAAAAGATAGGATTAGCATAATTTTCCATTACGACACTACAGAAAGAATGAGGTAACTTTCCGTGATACAACCTTATTAAAATGTGTAAGCACGACAAGCAATTTATGCAATCAACGGGCAATAACGACATTGTGTCAATCTGACTAAGGAAAGTAAAGGAACAAATTTTTAAACCCAATTTATTAAGATCAAAGAAGCCCACTACTCTTTGATCTTAAAAAAATGGAGTTTATATTCTCTAGAAATTAATAAAAGTTAAACGACTTTATCGAGTTTAGCTGTTTTACAAGATAATTTAGCAACTCTGCGTACCCAATAGAAAGATAGCATTCTATTTGTAACTTTCGTTTTTAAACTTTTAACTTCCAAAATACGTTCTTTAACTTAATATATCACTTAAAATATTTTTTTAATATTTACATCAGACAAAAAGTTATTCAGTGAATCGTACAACTATTTAAACTACCATATACACTACCCTAATCGTGAATTACACTACCTTATCAGATCATGACATCTGATCCACGTTAGTTAAAAAATAAGATTGCGTAATTGTAAAAAAATCCATCCAAACTCATATTTAGATAGTTATTTGTTTAAATATTGAATACATACATGTTTAATAACATTATAGATACATTGCAGAACCCCCACTTTTATTGTTAGTATAAATGTTATAATAGTAGAAGCGAAGTCTCAGAAGAGAAGTGAAATTATGTGGATAAAGTGCAAAAATGTTTCTCGGTTGTAAAAGGACTAAAGGCTCTTTGCTTTAATCCCAGAAGTGGAGTCTTTATTGAATGGGTAGATTTACATTTCTTGCTTCCCTCATTCATCTCCATCTTTTCTTACACTGTCAGTGCTAATAAATTATAATGTAATAAACAAAAATCAGTTTTAAAGTAATTAAGACAAGTATTTTGAGAATTAAGTAATAGAAATGTGTAATTAACGATTTCTGAAACTGTCACCGTTTTGTCTGTTTAATGCTTTATTCTGAGATCATGAAATTATTTTACAGTCTTCGTGATGTTACTCCTAACATCTGAGAGAGAGGGTAAAATTTGCAGAAATTTTGGTCTCAAAATATAAGATAAGATAAGATAAGATTTGTATTGATCGTTAGACATTACATGCAATATCACGTCAGAATACTTATACTAACAGTAAAATATTATAAAAACAATTCAAATTAAACACTCATTGATAGAAGACGCAATAGTTTACATGTAAAAGTGTATTATAATAATACAATAATGTTAGTGAGACAAAAGTGTACTATTTAGAAGAAAAATACACTAAAAAACTATCCCACTGATGTCAGATGAATAAAACTCTGATAAGTCATAAAATGGTCTTTCTACCATCCACTTATAAATAAGTGGTTTAAATTTATTAAATTTAACACTCTGAGCATTCAAAGGTAGTTTATAGAATAGATCTATCCCAACGGCCACATATGAAGTTTGAATTTTAGAAAGGTTTGCTGATGAGATAAGCGCCTCGGGTATTGTGAATATGAATGTGCATATTCAGTGTCAGGTTTTGAAAATTATTTTTGACATGGATCAAGCATTAAAAATGTAAAGATCAATAACTGTTAAAATTGCTTCTTTTTTAAAAATCGGCTTACAATGATCTTTGAAATTAGCATCCGCTATAACTCTCATGGCTTTTTTCTGAGACAATACAATTTTATCAATACCAGATGCATTGCCCCACAAGAGCAGACCATAACTAATGATGCTCTGAAACAGTGCAAAGTAAACCATTCTTAGCGTATCTTTGGAACATAAAGTTTTAGTTTTCGCAATAAATATACCACTCTGCTCACTTCTTTATGAACATAATGGATGTATATGCCAAGACATCGTAGGAACAAAAAAAAACCTAATAATTTTACAGTCTCAATTGATGTTTCTTTCAAAATTGCTCTATTTAGAGTAAATACCAAGTGTCGGGTCTTCTCTGTGTTCATAAATAACATATTGGCTTTATACTAGTTATCGGCTTGATTTAAAATAATTTTAAAATCTTAAAAAATTTAGTGTAATGAAGGTTGAGTTGTAAAAAAGTAACGTTATAAGCAAACATAACCTGATCTGAAATTGACATTGACATCTAAATCATTAACTAAGACTAACAATATAAGTGGGACCAGAACAGACTCCTGTGGTACCCCATGACAAACTTCAGCATAATTATAGTAGGTATTATTGCTGAATACCGTTTGAAAACAATTACTGAGATAGGAATTAAAAAGGGAATTTTCAATACCAATTATTCCATAATACTCTAACTTTTTCAACAAAATTCCCCGGTCAACGCAGTCAAACGCCCTAGAAATACCACATAATGTGGCTCCTGTAGGTAAACCTAGCTCAAACTTGGAAAGTATGTGGGACACATGTCCCTCGGCCGCGTCGATCGTGGACATTCCATACCTAAATCCGAACTGACTCTTACTGAAAAGATTGTTAATTTCGAAAAAAGAAGTTAATTGAGTTTTTAAGACGGTTTCAAACACTTTGGAAAAACAGGGGACCAGAGAGATTGCTCTGTAGTTGTTTATTTCACCGTAGTTACCCTTCTTAAAAATAGGTACTACCTTAGACATTTTCAACTTTGAGGGAAAACTGCCCTCTAGTAGACAAGCATTTATAAATTTAGCCAGTGGACGTGCTATTGCATCGATTACACCCTTCACAATTACTGACGATATGCCATGTACGTCACAGCTTCCCGAGGCTTTAAACCCCGAAACCAAACGACTCACTCCACCACCAATCACTGGACGCCAAATGAAGAGCTGAGAAGGGGCCGCCGGAGTTTATGCGTTGAAGCAGATCGCCAGCAGAAGATGATGCAAGAGAGAGGCTCTGTCGAATCTCGTCCACATCACCGATGCAGTACTTACTGAAGTCCCTCAGCATCAGGTTGCACATGATGTGATGGTCTATCTCTGCTGGTCTCACGATTCACAATAGTCCAAGCAGCCTTACACTTGTGATCCGCTGTATTAATGAATTGTTCATTTGACTCCCTTCTTGCAACTTGTAAAGCTTGTCTGCGATTTATATTTTGGTCCACATTAATAATTAAATTAGATGTTCAGCATTTGATCTTCTATCGTGGATCTGCACAATTTCGGAGGTCATATTGGTCTTTATTTTTTATATTCGCACCAAAATCCACAAAACTGTGAAACAGACTTACTTTTCTTTTGGGTTTTTATATACAATCTTATTATTTTAAATTGAATTACTAAAGTAGAATATTTTGATTTAGTACAAACATAACAGTAGAAATGCTTGAACCTTGTATAGTCGTGTGATACAAAACTCGAAATGGTATATAATATATTAATTTTACCTGAATTTTGAAGTGGTATTGTTAGTTATTACCATGCTGAGTCACCGATTTCTCAACTCATAGAAACAATTCAAGTAAAAACGAAATAGAAGCTACGGTTTCCGTTTCTTGTTTTCACTTTTTAAACACTAATAAAACGTACTTGGAAATATACATTAGGTACTATAGATTTGCGTTGTCGCAGTACAATTCTAAAGTTGGAGGCTGTAATGTTAGTATCAAAGGAAGATCTCTCTACATAGCAACTAATAATCGTTATGGCTTAGACCATTGACAACAGTTTCTATCTAATTAAAGCAGTGATGCATTAGTAAGCCAAATGAAAACCAATCATTTTAATTATTTCCACTGAAAGTTTATTTAACTTATTAATTTTTAACTAAAAATGTTTTTTTACATTCATAGATGACAAATTAACCAAGACAGGTATTGAATGAGTTTTGACAGTCTCACAAATTCAATGTTAAGGAACATTAGTCAAACTTAATTGGCCACAAACATATGCAGATTAAACTGAAAATTGGCAGAAAGTAAGTTATATCCCCGCATACTACCCAGGTATATTCTACACAACTGTTGGATATGTCTAGACATGTATTTGACATGTAGTATTTTAATCCAACGCTTGGAACTCACGGCCCCTTGGAAAATTTAAGTATTAACATAAGCAAATCTATAAATCATTTACATATTACTGTAGCAATAAATCTCCACAACTGCAAATGTTTTGTTTCTAAAGTGCGTGACCTTAACAGAGGCTTTAAAGTTTCTAAAAACTAATTATGAAACGGTAGAAGGTACCCTTTCTAAGGATACTAGAGACCAGCGAAGGTCACAAGATTATATCCTTACTTGATACATAGTTTCTGGAGGTATAAGTATTTTTAACAAAATATTGAATTTGTCTTAGGAATATAGTTTATTAAAAATAGTACTCTCCTAGCTTTAGTTTAGTTATTTCAATAAGGTCAAATATTGTAACACTTTTATTACATCTTTCAATCTAGTTGCGTAAAATCTTTCTTGTACGGGGATTATGTTCATTTTCCCGTAACAGAATTTCTAAATACATTAAACCGAATATCTACACACTACACTGTGTTTGTGTACTATAATGAAATTATGCAACAGTTTTAAATTTTTGTTAATATAAAAAGAGACGCGTATATAGATAAAACGCTTATATGAAATGAGGTATTAAGTAAGTGTACGAGATTTGCAGTTTAACTTGTATGCATGGTTAAAACATTATGCATTGATAATTTAACTCTAAACTTTTGTTTAGTTTCGTCCCAAAACTTATAATTAACAGAAACTTTTGGTACCTACGGGATAGTTTCGATCACTACGTTCACTCATGAATAAGGTTAACGTTGAAGGACGCAGTGTATGTTTATTTGGATTAATAATATATGTAGTATCACTATTGTCATATATATGCTAAGATTATTATAGTAGCGTTTGACGCTTGACGTTTAAAGGTATGCAAATTTGATATATGTCAAATTAATTTTCTTACTTTTATATCAGTTGACTTTTCTTAAGTTCGGTTACTAATAAAGACACTTTAAATTGCAATGCGAATATGTTTATGTGTGAGCTAAAATTAAAAAAAAACTCAACTCTATGGTTACATGGAAACTGTATTAAAAAATTAATGTGGCCTATAGATTTTTAATTCGAAGTTTAAAAATATATAGTTAAACTCTTGGAGTCGAACAACATTGGTATGTATATATGTGTGTAGATATTTTATTGATGAAAACTTTTTGGTAATATGAACCAAAAGTACACGAGAATCAGAGACCCAAATCAAATTCTATTAGGAGTTATATATTTTATAAGTCATTTAGTAGATGATTAATATTATTTTTGGTATTTTTAATGGAAATAGTAATTACAACAGCAGGCACCATCAAATCCTCTAAGGATTTTGCCCAACTTGAACAAGACTGCGCATGATGCCTAGCAAACACTGGATGTTTGAATTTCTTACTTTAACTAGATTGTCCGTTAAAATATTTTATTTTAAAAAGAAGTTAATAAAAATGTTTACGGGAAAATACTATAGTTAAAGTATTAATTTTTAAATGATAGGTTTCAGACAAAATATATGTATAACTGTTCCCTTTTGTACTTTGATATTCAATAATTATAATCCTACAATTTGTAATGTCATTTATCAATCATTTAAAGTTCGTAAGGCATTATGCTTCGTACAAACAACTCAGTGTCTACTTGGAATGTACAAAACATTATATAACTGAAAGTTTACTTGAATATTGCCAATGTTCTTAGGGTCTGCGTCAATATTGACACTTTCGATCACCATCGTCTCTTACCTGCCGAATTCTAAATTGACCTGTCAGCTGTAAATTGCTCCGTGATATATTGTGGAAGCCAACTAATATTGGTGAGGCGCTACCAAATTTAGAAATAACCCACACACTACTTTTATACACGTTATGTGTAAAATAATCCTTGCATGTTTAATTACCTACGCGCATATGAAATTAATTGTATTAAATTCTGTTCTCTAATTATGTATTAAAAGTGAATTCAAAGTGATAATAATTATTTGCGTTCAGTGTATATTTTTGATGTCCTTGTACATATCAGTAAACAGTCCCCCCCCCGCGAGTGGGAAGAAGTATGTAAATTTTGTAACAACTTATATATTATTATTTTTATCCCATGGGGTTAAAAAAACCAGTCAGTATAACACAGAGGTTGGTAAACGTCATACGCACTCCAATCACATTTAATATTTCCCTTCTATCCTCTAAAAGAAAGAAGATGTGAATTTGTTAAAGTATAAACGTTCACAACACGCAATGAATGGTTGTACCAAGTTGTTGGTTGTTTAACTTGTTTTTATCTTCAGTTTCGGCGATGAAAAGAATTCCTTATGGGATCTAACCGTAAACTGTATCTTGAAAATACTTTGTGATACATTTTTAGTTACTACATGTTTAGAAAATGCCATGAGCATTCCAGAATAATTTGCTTTTTATGTAGGTTCGTAAATATGTTTGGATGACAACCATATTGAAACAAAATGGCGTAACAAGCTGATCAATTACCACTACAATAAATGGTTGTAATACGTTTAAACTTGTTTGGGGTTTTTTTTAAATATTAATAATGTTAAGCTTTTTAACTGCTACTGATAATTACATTGTAGCTGGACCGCAAATCGCATTGTCATAAAAATAAGATAAATCAAGAGACTTAAAAAATAGATCATAGATCAATTTAGTTTTATGACCACTGCGCAAAAATAATGTAATAAATAAATAATTTCCAGATTTTTAAACTTAAAATATTTATATTATTCACGTTGAACTAACGCGATATTAATCCACAATTTGGGGGTATAATTATAAAAATAGGCGATTACGAATTTGTATAGTTGTGTATCGTATAGTCGTAACCTTTTCTTTGCCATCTATTAACAGGACTATTGGTTCTACAATAATTAAAATAAGGTAATAAGACCTAAAGACCCAGAGAAACTTCAAGTGTATGGTTGATTTTATTCTAGAGATATTACACTTTGCTAATGATCAGCCAAATCACATGGAGGAATATGATCCGTCATCGAACTCGACTTTTTTTTTAAAGGAGAGGCCGATCCTCTTTTTAAGCCTTATTCTGTCTACCTTCATGTGCCACTGGCCTGTACGAGGATCTTATGAAACAGAATAAGGGGGAGAGTCGATACAGTACAAGGTCAATGGTACTGATAAAAAGTGGAATGGTCACATATAGCACAGGATTAGAACCTGCGTTATCTCTAACTCAGACCCAAAGTCCAACTACTTAGACCGCTCGGCCATCGGCACTCCCTGACTTTGCCATAGAGATCAAGCTGCAGGGACCATTTCAAGATGTCAGTTCGTTTTCGAGATATCATTATGGCACAGACACACAGGAATGTAATTTGTAATTTTTTCATCATAATTTGCATAAAGAAACTTGCACCAAATACATTGCATTTTGGCACCCACTAAATCTTTACTGATTGCTATCAATATTTTGTATAGTCATTGCAATTTATAAGAGGGTTTTAATTATAAAGAAATCGTGTCTCAGTTAAATACCATAATTCAAACTGTGCACATTTCATCAGAATTCATTAAAAACCTATTATTATAAATATAAACGCCCGATGAATGATATATGTAATGGTTGGTTCTATAATTTCTCGAATTAGTAACACGCGCTTAGAATTAGAGTCGCTACAAGCGTGTAACGTGAACTTGAGATTACAGGGCTCTAGCACGTCACCTTCTGACTGTTGAGACATTACAAGGTAGAAAATTGGGAAGAAATGTTATATAATAAAGTGATAGGGCCATGTACATGTGTGATGCCAAGTTAACGTACAACCCGTGTTATAAATCTAGGCACTGAAATTAATTCCTTATGATTACTTCCTAAATTTAAAGACAAATTTTTCGTCCTGGAAAGTTGTAATATGTCTCTTAGGTTTTTTGGACCACTCAAGGAAAATCATGGAGCAGAATGTAAGCTTCTAAATCATGTATCTTGACGAATTCACTTACCTTCAACTCAAGAAAGCAAGAATTCCAATAAAGAAAACGTCTCGTCGAGGAGGCTAAGATGTCTGAAGTTGCCCAATAACAGTTAGCCAACTTGGGCAATTCTGTGCCAAGCTTTGATACCGAGCCAAAACATAGCAGGAGTTTTCCAGTGGTTAAAGCAGTCTCTTGGTGAGGAAATCGGCAAAGCGAAATCTTAACTCATATTTTAGTTCATAATTAGTTTTGTAAAATAATGACTTTGCTGAGTTTAATTAACATCTTTAGTGATATTTATTATATAGATTTTATACTTAGTAGTTATTAATTTGTTTTAAATTGAAATTATCTATAGAACGGTTCTCCCACTTTAGTATGATATGATGAAATATATTTTTAAACAGTTTTAGTTCACTGTCCAGCCTGTCTGTACAAAGTTTAGTTTGTAAACGAATCAAGGTCACGTAAAACTGGAGACTGAAGCTTTCAACATAATTTTGAACTGGATGAAAATACAATAATCGTAACAAGACGTATATAGGCGCACGTATTTTGCACACATAAACACCCCTTAGGTTAATACTCACTGCCACCTGAGGACTAATATATGAATGTCACCAGTTGGCTTCTATTCAATCCATGATGTTATAGACACAAGTGATCTATGCTTTGCAGGTTGTATCCATTTGAGATCAGTGCAAGGAAATGGTACGAAGAGTTATCATTGTGAATTCTAGAATTTAAATGGCATCGCATTAAAAACAGAAAATAATCAAATTAATGGAAGAAAACTTTATTGATCGTTTGGATTCCTCTGCAATGTGTAATATTTTAATAGAAATGAACATATTTGTAATACTCGGGTTAAAAAAGTAAGGCGCATGGTTGGTAATTATTTATGTACGACTTAATAATTTAAGTTTTACTTACTGTTATATGTAACAATAATTTACTATAGTATGTTATAGTACAATATTTATTACACTATTAATCTGTTTTAATGCATGAAAATTCGTTTCATACTTTGACGAAGATGGAAGAGCGTCTTGGTTCAGACCTACTTCTTTGTTGAGACTTCCTCGTACAACTGAGTAGATCCCGGCACAGGAACCGGATGCGGAAGTCACTATCTCAAACAGTTCTCTTACTGAAAACCACCTTAAGAGGGGATTTATTATATCCACTTACCTTTCATATTGTTAGAGCATTCCAGAAATAGTTTACTTTATAACTAACTTGCTTATAATTAAACATTATACAAGACTTGAATAGTTAAAATGCTTAGCGTTGTTTGTTACCTTCTCATTATAAAACCTAATAAAATATAAGTATAATCGATAACTTAATATAGTTAGCTTTTACAATGTCAAATGTGTAACTTAGCTTTTTATATAATCTTAAATTAAACTTATATGTAAAAGTTATAGAAACAGTTTTTTATTATTACTTATTCGTACAACATAAACTGATCACCTTTGTTCGATGAAAGATAAACATTTTGAAAGAGAATGAAAAAAGAATTTGGTACTAAAATGCATTCCGTTCGTATGTCAATCTTCATTAAAGTCCTGAACAAGAATAATGACGGAGTCAGCTGTTTGCAAACATATTTCGGCATGTTATGTCCTATTTTTTTTAAGTGCTGCATGTTTTATTTTACACTTTTAGGACTAATAATACACTTTTGTTCGATGAAAGTTAAACATTTTAGAAGAGCATGAAAAAAGAATTTGGTACTAAAATGCATTCCGTTCATACGTCAATCTTCATTAAAGTCCTGAACAAGAATAATGACGGAGTCAGCTGTTTGCAAACATATTTCGGCATGTTATGTCCTATTTTTTTTAAGTGCTGCATGTTTTATTTTACACTTTTAGGACTAATAATACACTTTTGTTCGATGAAAGTTAAACATTTTAGAAGAGCATGAAAAAAGAATTTGGTACTAAAACGCATTCCGTTCATACGTCAATCTTCATTAAAGTCCTGAACAAGAATAATGACGGAGTCAGCTGTTTACAAACATATTTCGGCATGTTATGTCCTATTTTTTTTTTAAGTGCTGCATGTTTTATTTTACACTTTTAGGACTAATAATAAATAAAATAAAACTCTCTAGGACATTGAAGGTGTTCTGATGTCGGTGTTACATTGAAAAATAATGAGGTTATATTCAACAAACTTATGCAGGTTATAATGCTTAGTTAGCTAACACAATCCATATTAAAGTACTTTTGAACTGGATTGTGATTATCTGGTAAACAAATTTTCATGTATTCTGAGCGGTAATATCTAATAGTTATTATCCTTTTATCGCCTACACTGTTAAAAAATACTGTGTAAAATATGAAATTTAATTTTTCTTTTAAACGAAACAAAAGCATACATGTTTAACATACCGGCATTAAGGTATGTGAACACACATGGCTTTATAAAAGGTATTATTACCTTTGATTAGATAGGAAAAATATAAGATTAGACTAGTTGACTGTTTATAAACAATTTTAATATTGTTAAATTGTGTAAGATACATATTTGAAAAGTATAATCCATTTTTTTCACTTAAGTACATCTTAAAAACACAAGAAATTACTTAACATTTATTTTTTATGTATTAAAAAAAAATATTTATTCTAGTGCCAATCCCAAATAATGTACTCTTGAAATTTTGTTGCTTATAACCTACTACAATACAAATATTTTGTGTGAAATACATATAGCACAAAATAAAATAAAACCTCTAAATGAACTCATGCATCATAATAAATTAATAATAATACATTTTCAGAACAAATTTGTGAAACAGACCTCTTCAAAAGTTTTTACTACGAGTATAAAAATGTTTAACAAATTATAAAGCTACTAATGTCATGGATAGTGCACATACATACATACATGTGTTTATGTGTGTGTGTGTGTGTGTGTGTGTGTGTGTGTGTGTGTGTGTGTGTGTGTGTGTGTGTGTGTGTGTGTGTGTGTGTGTGTGTGTGTGTGTGTGTGTATACCTTTATACACTAACGTATTAATATGAATTTAACAGTGCTCAACACTCAAATAATAAATAACAAAATTAAAGTTTTGTTAACATGTTACAATATTTAATATAGACAATTGCTTCCTTGTGATTTCATATTATAAATTGAAATAGTAAAAATTGAATCTTATAATTCAAAAAGCCATTTTAAGTTGCTTTAAAATCAATTTCATTCTATGTAGCTTTTTAAATTTTAGGTGCCATATAGAAACGGCTATAGTCTCGCATTGTATTTACTTAAAGATTAATAATTCTTACTTCTTATAAAGAATATGTTTATGAGTTATATAAGTACATACATACTCCTTAAAATTTAAAATTTATAACGCAATATTAATGAAAACGTTGGTTCAGTCTTACTTTTTCTCTTAATGTTTCTTACTAAATGTTTAAAAGTAGTAATTAATGTCTTCAAATGTGTTTATATACGTATCCCCAATATAGTATCACGTTTTTTAATTGCTTTTGATTAAAAAAACATGTAGAATTCTTGTGAGGTCGATATATGACACATATTTAAAAAAAAAAAAAGATTCTAACTACAGTATTAAACTTTGCCCAATGTAACTCCGTGTATAACAATAACCCCAAGTATACTAGTGATTCCCCCTTTTCTTCTAACTCTCAATTCTCGTTACATTCTCTATTAGTACTTATAGAGTCGTAAAGTTAGTACATAATTTCATTTTTGACATGCATATTTCCACTCAAGGACAGAAGTATGCATTTAGTTTTTTCAGGATTTAATAGAATTTTGTTTTTTGTAAACCACCACCTAGAGGCCTTTAGGTCATGATTTATATTATCATAAATAGTTTCTTCTGTACATTCGACAAAGCATAAACAAGTATCATCACCAAACGATGTACCTATGTACACTACCATAAAACTTCCACCATATAAAATTGTATCAGATTTGCACCCAATATAGTCCCCTGAAGTACTCCATATTTTATTATTGCAAATTCACCTACGAACCCATTATCTTTAATACATTGGTTCCTTACTACTACATAAATGTTATATTATTAAAATAAATTATATTCCTCTTATTCCATAATCATATAACTTTTTCAAAGTTATTTGTGATCAACAGCATCGAAAGCTTTTGTAACGTCTAAAAGTAGTCCTAATACTTTATACATTATTCAATCTATTAGCTACTCTCTCCATGAAACTCCTCCACCAACGCCGGTTCGGTGCCAATTCTCTTCCTAAACCGATATTGATTTACACTAAAAAAGCTTGTACTGTCTAGTAACTACAAAACGTTTAGTTAAATAGTTCTCTCATATATATTAGTAAAAGAATATAGCAGTGATATTGGTCTTTAGTTACTACAAAACATCTTGTAACTTTTTTATGTATCGGTGTAACCATAGATTCTTTTAAATTTTCTGGAAATTCTCCTATTTCAAAATTTAAATTCATAAAAAAGTAAAGCACTATGTATTTGTACTATATATTTCTTTCAGCAATAAAGTGTCAAATCCATCGAGACCCGGCGAAGTACGCTCTTTAAGGAATTAATTGCTGTTTTGAGATCATCAAGTGTTGCAGGGGTCAAAAACATTTACCGACTAACACACTTTCGTTTAAAACATTTTAAAAATTTATTATCATCTACATTCCTTTTTCTTTTTATTTTTGCACTCATTTCTTCTGCAACACATAAAAATATTTATTAAATTCGTACGCCAATCTTTCAGTGTCACTTATTATATTACCGTATAGATCTACAGCTATTACATGATACAACATTCCAAGTATTTTTGGATTATAGTTGTGATTTTTATACTTTAGTAAAGAATTATATTTAAGATTTCATTCAACTTAACTTAACTTCAGAATTGTTACACAAGTAACAATTGTTCAATGGACTGACGACGTAGGGTACACAAACTTCCCTTTGTTCTAGAGAATATTACGGCGTCACTTGAATGCAGAAGTAAGTATCGCCTGAACTATCTCAAAGCCTTTAAGTGGATGCTAGCGCCGACGCTCACCCTTAAAGGGGTTAAATACTCGATAAAACACATTCAAGGAAACTGAACCATAGTTAACGTTCAAGTGCCTCTTATTTTACTCTTACTCGGTTAAAGTTTCAAACAACAAAGTCTACCCAAAAATTTAAACTTTTAGCGTTTTCTTTATTCCTCTTCATTTCCCTGATGTACAATATGATTAGTACTGTGTACAAGTCAGTATATGATGATCGTTCATAAATAATTACACGTTTATTTAATTTTTTTAGATATCCTTATATACTCATTTGGAGTTTTAACAGATATGAATTTAACAATTAGACCTATCGTTTTCTTAGAAAAATGTATCAAGACTAGTTTTTACTAATTTACAAAAACTGCGTTTCATACTTTTTTAATAAATGATAAGATTCCGTCTTCTAACAGATGTATCAAAGTACTTTTATCTTTTAGAGGTGTGTACATATAATTAATAAATACTCGAATTTCGTGTACTACATTTCTAATTTATGTATAAAAGAAATTAGTTGTATATCTAAAATATTTTTATATTTAACTTATACTGCACTAAAACATTCCATATTTTTTTTTTAGCTATCTTCGTGAAAAATTTTCGCAATAGACTTTGTAAATAAGTAAAGGTCATGAGTATCTTGACTATATTTAAATATTGTTTAAAATAATTTATTCATTTTGTTCTTAAAACGTTTTGTAACAAGTAATCTGATTGTGTTTTAGTCTATCGAAGAGCTTACTAATTTTGAGATAACATACATTTTACCCCTCAATGATACATTCCCATAGGTAAACTCTCTTCTCTTTATATATTAAATAAAAATGTAATATTTCTAATGCATTTAACTTATAAGCAACTTACCTTGACGAAGTTAACAGTTTTCATTAATATAATTGCAATTCCAAAAACTGAACACAATTTCATACTCATATAAACTGGCGGTTAAACTTTGTCAATTACAAGATCTAATGTCCTTTAAGGAAGTTAAAGTATAATTATATCAGAGTACTGTTATATTTTCTCCTCGCCAAACGCAATAAGTCTAGGTAACTGAATACTCCCAATATGCTATGATAGATTATAATAATTGTAACATGCAATTTTTTCACATCATAGAATATTCTTGATATATTATTTTGATTTATTAGCTAATGAAAAATAACTATAGAGTGTTTGATGACCTTATTACGAATCATTACACTACTGCACTTTGTCTTTAAATATCCAACATTGGGTTTAGTTTGCCAAAATTACGTTTAATTGTGATATATTTGTTACTGCCAAAGTAATTAATGCAGCTTTAAATATAATATGGGTCAATATACGTATATTAGCATGTGATTTTTCATGATGCGATTAGTAATTCTATGTTTTCCCTTTATCCAGCCATTATACATATTATCTGACTGAAGTTGGCTAAAGTGCATACAATTTCTTATTATTACTTTATCTCACCATTACGCATACTAATACCAACTATATGTTATCTAATCTATAAACCTAACCTAGCCTTTCTACCTAGTAGTATTACGTATAATAAGTGGTTACAGTCATTAATGTGCCTCCCTGACTTGTAATTTTACACGCCAAATGACCAGGTATTGTGAGTAATGATTGATTAATCACAATTACTGTAATATTAAGTTTTACTAAAGTTAATTGTTATTATTTCCTGGAGACTATGTTAAATTGAGCCAAGTTAGTTGTTCAAATATTGTTTCTTTACAAAAATATTAAGTAGCCTTATGTAATGATTAACTTATATGGAAATAATTGTTGTTATCTCGACGACATCTTGATGGGATATACATTTTCAATTATCAAAAATTACCATTGCTTGTCCTAAGTATCGATAAAAAGTACTTACTACGCGTTACTTGTAATTCTCCTAGTTTTTAGACTGCTGCCACTCTGGACCTTCGTTGTCTCAAACCAATGGGCGTATCTAGACGTTATTCTGGCCAGACGAACAACAGCCTAGAAGAACTTCATAAAACTCAATCTTGGATATATATTTCATAGCTCTATTCGTTCTCGAGGTATCTCCCTCAGTGGTATACTTTTCCAAAACTATGCCAAATCCCATAAATGTGCATGCTCTATCATCAAAATCAATTGTTGTCTGTAGAAAAAAGTTTCATCTATAACTAGCGCAAATAAATATCAAGAAAATCTCCCAAACTGTCACAGAACTTCACTAACGCTCATCCTAATACCATAGATGGATATTCACTATCACTGAATTTGATTTTTTCTACGTAAAAGTGAAGGTCCATGCAAAATGTCAAAACTCAACTCGTTCTCAAAATATCCTGGGGACAGTTAGGGATAGCTAATTTTCAGGAATTTTGCACGGAATGATATGTGGCATTATTTATTTCATTATCGTCTATGTAGACATGAAATGTTATGCAAAATTTCAAGTCTAAAGCTCCATTTATCACACAAACTGTTTAACTGAATCCCATGGAATGACATGTACCATACTCGAAGTCGGTGGTGTCTATAAATAGTCTAAATTCTTGTGGTTTTCTGCGGTAGATATGCAGACTGACAGGCAGCCAGAAAACAGACAGATGATAGATTTGCGAGCGACCGTGAATGAAGAGTACATTCACAAATTTAAGTCTGTAATTCCAACAGTTTTTAGAGAAATAGCCTGTAAACAGTTAAACTGGCACAGTTTAGCTAATTTCTGCCAAGCCTCCTAGAAAATCATGCAAAATCGTCGATCTTAATTTTACCTAAAAGTTAATGAAACTCAAAATTCAAGTCTTAGTTTCAATTAGATCTCAAGATATTCTGTGGACTGACGAATAAATAGAAGATATATTTTGCCATGTCCCCGAGTGATAGACCTGGCTAACGCACAGCCAATGACTAAGGGGGTATCTCGGTACCAACCTTTATTGAATATCTGTTATATAACGTATTTAACACTTACAGTAGTCTTCATTCCATGAAGCAAGTAACACACTGGTTTTATGTCCAAAATTAGTAAATGTTAGTCATAAATAATCAATGTAAGCTAAGTAAAACTAAGTAGTTTTCATATTCTAGGACTCTTTATCTCTTACAAAAGAAGCTTCATTTAAATTAAATGTAGGGTGAAAGCCTTTTAGAAAGACAAAATGTACGCTTATGACTAATGTTCCAGCTGCCATGTTCTGACAAAAATATCTTCTTTAAGTGTTCTAAAAATGTCCACAGCACTGCGAGAAAATGTAAAGACTAAATTGTATTGTAACTAACACTACTGTTATTTCATAATTTGGAAAAGTTTCGGAAATGCTATATTAATCTATGATTTCAGTTATGAATGTGTTGATGTTGCTGCAGTTTTTCAGCTGCATATGTGTTTGCTTTTATTTCATGCTGAGCCACTAATGCTGTAAAACCAGAGAGAAATACAGACTAGACAATGCAGTAACAGTAGTTACCAGGAGTTACGCTGTCGCGCGTGTTGCAGAGGCTTGCAGTGGGTTTTGTGTGATTTATAATATTTATGCTTATTTAGAACACTGTAACTACAACCGCCACAATTTGCAACTTATAGCCCTTTCCCGCGCATTTAGAAAATTTACTTTGAAAATATGTAATCATACATTTCTGTATAAAAACTTTCACAAAAATGATAAATTACAAATTAAGTAACGGTTTTTGTTCTTCTCTACATTTTTTGGCAGATAATAGTAAAATGTATACACCATTATATATATATATATATATATATATATATATATATATATATATATATATATATATATATAAATAATCCTTGATAAAAATACTCCAACGTTTCATAGTTATTAATACGTACGAAACTATTAATTTTTAAAGTATTACTGCAGTGATCACAAATCCATTAATAAAGCAGTGAACCTTTCACTAAACGGTGTAATCAATTATTCACAATTTTGTAGTCAGCAGTGACTGTACCACCCTCTGTTATCCTTCTTTATTAACCCCTGAATCAAAGTGAGATTAACGTCTGGGTTAAACACTGGTTCGTATTACAATACATTTGGAATATTCGTAGAAGTTTAATAAGCTTATAATCGGTGTACGAGTACATCTGAAATATTTCGAATCAGTGTTATCAAAATGCTTCTCAATGATTTCTTCATTGCCTAAAGTAAAATTACTTTAATATACGGAAAGCTATGGCAACTTTATTGTAACCACTGTATTACATATGTTCTGCTTATTCTTTACATTATGTTATGTATTACAATATAGAATTGTAAAATATTGAATTTGAAAAATTTCAGCTACCTCGGTTCTAGATAAATTCCTGCACGAATGACATAAACGTCAACCATTACTTTGCAATCAACTAGCGATTGATGAAATACTCCAGATTAAAATTTGTATACGGTTTTGAATACATGAAACACAGTGGTTGGAAATGTAAGAGATCGTATTTATACATGAAATTTCAAATTGTACATGCACGTTTAATGGTGAAAATAAAACTGATACGTATATAAAATATAATAAAAAATAATAAAATGTTATTATATTTTACGTACGTATATAATAAAATAAAAACGAACATGAATAGTATCAAGGGGTAGGCCTAATCATTCTAGTGTTTTTTAGAATGTTTTCTAAGAAAGTGAATTTTATTAAAAAAACATTAAATCTAATTCGGTAATGCATGGCAAACGTAACTCCACATTAAATTTAGACATCGGAGCTCAAAGATCTGTATTCCAAACTCGAAGTAAAGTGAAGAATGTAATAGAATTGGAGCGAAGAACAAAACTGAGCTAGAAAAAAATCTCGACAGATTAGCTGTTAATCGAGACAACTTACATTTACGACAACGTGGTCTTGTTCACCGTGGTCAGCACCACAAAACTTTGAAATTTGCGAAAAAGTCATAGCAGGTATTTGTTTTACTATGTACATATTTACTTTACAATACAAATAGCATTCTCGAATGAAAGCGTGAGTTTATGATACGAAAACTATTTATTTCCTTACGAACAAGGCTCGTGAGGTTCTTCCCGGTAGGCGGAGTCAGCTATGAAATAAGAAACAATTTCGATGTCAACTATAGGTAAGTTTGTTTTCCAGATATCCAGTGGACAGTCAGACGTAGAGAAAGATAGAAATTAACTTTTTCAGCTTCATGATTGACAGGCTTTGATATAGCTCATCTGTTATCATGACATGTGTTATAACGAAGAAAGTCTTGTCGAAATACATATACAGATTTTGTGAAGGAAACAGGATTTTTCAGGACATTTGCCATCGTTCAGTAAAACAAGAAATCAGTAACACTACGTTTCGAGATCTGCAATCTCTTCAGGTAAAAAACTAACATAATACGCATAATATTTTTTATGTTTACGCATGTTCCTGATTATTTATCTTTTCTTGCATGTCGCTAGTTATTTATTGTTACTTTTGCATGTGTCAAATTCTGTTATCACTTAGTTGTTATTTAATTCTTATCATACACTACACATTTATTATTGTTGCTTCGATTTTATATTTACCTATTTATTATTGTTTTTGTTTTTTTACCTTTTCATTGATTATTTGTTAACTTATATTTATTACTAATTCGCTGTTTTTTTATTACTTATTTTAACACTGTTTGTTATTTAATTATATATACATTATATTAGTGCTATTAATAATTTATACTCTTTTTAACTTATTTCATGTACAAGTGGTGTAATTCCGTTGGAAGGATAAATAAATAATTACAAACTAGGCTAAAATAAACAAATCATACCAAAGCGTTGTAGCACGCCGAAGTCAGGAATCACAACCACCATCTTGTTTGTAAACTTCACTAAATATAAAAACGTGCACTTAATAAAAAACTATACACAACACTAATCATTAAAACTGAACTATAGAATACATTTCACCATACGTCTGCATTCGTCTACTAACCTACGACTGACCAGAGGGCACTAGCCAATGGAAATCGTCACAGCAGACAAAAAAGATGGCAGAAATAAAAAGGAAGGGGGACAGGAATGAGCCCTTTTGTTATTATTGGTTCATGCTAGATGAACTTCTTAAAACCATATTGTGACTCCGCATTGGTTTATTACAAATATATGATCCGTTTGATACTTTTGGTTTACTTCTTAGTTCATTTTTTAGAACTGGTAACCAAAGCGGCCTAATCTCGACTGTTGGTTGACTGATTGGTTGGTCTGCCAATTTAATGTATGTTGCCTCAATTAATTTCTTTTTGAAGAAATGTGGTACCCGATGTATTATGTTGGCTTCATCCCAATTCATATGATGGTCTTTGGACCAACAATGGTGTACAATTTTTGACTTTTCTGTGAGACCCTTTCTTGTGTTTTCTGTTTGAACTGGTTTCTTGTTTCACTGAACAATGGCAAATGTCCGGAAAAAATCCTGTTTCCTTCACAATCCTTCTATCGTAAAAAATAACCTTCAAGCATACAGATTTTGATAAATTTAATTTTAAAAATAAATACAAAATATTCTACATTAGTAACTAAGACATAAAGATTAGAGAGAGAATAAAGGTGCTGTGGTGTAATAGTGAATGCAGCATTGAATGATAACACAATTTGTTGCTAATTTTGTGATTGATTATTAAGTAACAAGTAAATTAAATGGAATTACTCTAACATGGAGTAACAATGTGTACTTCAATGTCAGGTCGTCAATTCCAGGACACCTATTTCTCATTTTAAAATTAAGATAAGAATACTTATTAAATAGTATTTAGTAAGGAATGCCAATGTTTCCAGATAAAAATTAATTATTAAATCTTTGTAACTTAAAAGCACTCTTTAAACAAAAGTGTCATAACTATGATAAAATTAATATTTTGGGTTTAAATAATTGCTGTTATTGTGTAACGTTAATTAGTTAATTAGATTTTATATAATGTAAATTTCACAACTTAGTCAGCCAGTATAATTTAAGATTATTTTTTTTTATCCAATGTTCCGGAACTAAATTATTGGCGGAGTAACTACCTAATTGGCACTCGTATGAATATTTTATTCTAACCCTTGGTAGCAGCCCAGCTACGTGACCGATTAGACCTCGCGCGCCTTGTCCGCGAGCTCACGGATCTCACGTGTCTCACGTATCTCACGTATTATTTGAGTAGATGGCTACCAGTTTCGTAACTTCTACTCCTCTTCTAGTAACTACCGACTAGAAATAACCATACCCTTCTTAGACTACAGCTTCAATATCTCGTGCCAAGACGCCGACACCCGGGTTGTGAGTCTACACATTGCGAAGGGAAGTAAAATCTTAATGTTTTATAAAGTAAAACATCGTAGGCATAATTCCATAGAACATTGGATATTTTAGGCCCACCTATCAGATATATGTTTTTAGTTCTTGTACTCTAATTGGCAGCAACGTGGCAAGGCATACATTTAATTTACCATCTAGTGGTGCTTGTAAGTTTCACGGATGAAATTGAACTTATAAGTAAACTTTGCTATTCGAGTATTTATTACTACGACCTCAGAAGTCACCACCCCCATGTGTTATCTTCATTCGGTGCAATTGAGAAATATTGGTGTTTAAAAATTAATTTGAGTTAGACGCTATTCCAGTGTGTTATTTAAAATATTTACGTCACATTAGTGTACATGTACTTTACTGTGTAAATTGATATTTTTAATTGATTAGACATTGCTAATCTACTAATTAGTTGTATATCATATATATGGATTACTATCACTAACATCGATCGATCATGATTGATTGATTAGATTGGTATTGATTGGGTATTGATAGATTATCGATTATTGATTGGTTATTGGAAAATTTATTTTTATAGAAAAACTTTTGGGATTTTGAAGAACAAATATTATTATGCTATCATAAGTGATAAATTAAGTCGTATAGTCGAAATTGAACTTCGTAGAATTTTGTAGAGTTTCCTGAATTAAATCTTAGGTTATTAAGATTAGTATAATAGATGTCACATTAGCAGCACGTTCCAAAATTAACAATCATGAGTTCTACAGTAACATTCGAAGGAAAAACCGTTGAGTTCCAAGAAGCTTTTGATGCCATTTCAACTAAAGTCAGGTCTCTTCAGGACTGCCTAGATGAAACCATCGCGGGCAATTCTGTGCTAAACAGGACAGAGATGTCACCATCCGCTATGGATATGACAATTGGAGCAGCAAGTAGACCATCATTTGAGCTAGTGTCTAGCATTACTCCCTACGACGGAGAGAGAGCCGATCTACTCATGCCATTCTTCGACAGCATTCAAGGCATAGGAGAACTGAGCAACTGGAACAAAACACAAACATTACAAGTATTGAGATTAAAGTTAATTGGTAGTGCTCTACAATTTTCAAAATCAGGTGAAAAATGCAAAAACGCTACAACACTTAAAGAAATTAAGTCTGCCCTAGGAAAGTTTTGGAGATAGCCTACCAGATCACTATTATTTTGAACAGTTAGCTAACACCAGACAAAATAAAGGAGAGACTATTGAACAATTCTCTGACATAGTCAACACTGAGAACCACCAATAACGAAGAAGTAAATAGAGTATTAAAAGAAGAAGCTGACCGAAGAACAATGGAAGCCTTTGTCAGAGGACTTTACGGAGAAATTGGCAGACAAACAAGGATCAAGTTTCCAAAGAATTTTAGAGAAGCAGTGACTACCGCGATAGCTATAAATAACTTAAAAAAGACCAAATCCACTTAAAGGAAAACCAAGGCAAGTGTTTGGAAACAATTTAACAGGTAAATGCTACAACTGTGGAAAGATAGGACACGTAGCAAAAGACTGTAGATGTAGGAACTCTGTAGACAGGCAGATGAAGGAATGTGGATATTGCCGTAGAAAACGGCACAGGGAATCAGGATGTAAATCGAAAGCAAACTCCACACGTCCTCACTGCAGCTTCTGCAAGAAGCAAGGTCATACAGCTGATCATTGCTAGGCCAGAACAAAGAACACGGGTAACGAAAGAGGTCAACCTTCAGGAAGCGGTTATAGTACAAGAAACGCTTTAACGTTAAACTACAGCGAAGGATGAAGAGGGAGTTGATGTGAGTGATCCAAAGCTGGTCACAAATATTATTAATAATTTCTTTATAAATGTTTCCCATAATGGTATCACTTCTGCTGGAAGTGTTTTTTCAGGTTATCTTCCTTGCTATAACACCTATTCTTTATTTGTTACTCCTGTTTGTAGGAAGGAGATGTCAGACATTATAAAATCTTTAAAAGCAAAGACATCCTCAGGCTATGACAACATGTCATCTAAACTGCTTAAGTCATGTTGGGAATCCCTTGCTGAACTACTCGTGCATCTCGTTAACTGTTCTTTTGAAAGTGGAACCTTTCCAGATGTGTTAAAACTAGCTATCGTAAAGCCTTTGCACAAAAGAGGAAAAGTTTATGATCTCGATAACTTTAGACCGATCTCCATTGTTTCAACGTTCTCTAAGGTTTTTGAAAAGGCAGCTTTAAGTAGATTATGGTCTTTTCTGATTCAAAATAATATTTTGTTCAGCAACCAGTTTGGATTTGTCAAAGGAGGGTCAACTGTCAATGCTATGTTTACTTTCATTGATAAAGTCATCAAGATAGAGGCAAATCTGCTTCTGGTGTCTTTTTCGATTTGCGAAAGGCATTCGACATGGTTCCTCATGAGCATCTACTAAAAAAGCTTGAGAGCATTGGTATACGTGGTGTCGCAAAGCAGTGGTTTTCTTCTTACTTGAAAGAACGTCGACAAGTTGTAGAATTGCCTTTTATGGATGGAAACACTTTAAAGCATTGGCATTCTGATGTACAAACTGTTAAGGCGGGTGTACTCCAGGGTTCCATTCTGGGTCCTTTTTTTGTTTATTTGATATATTAATGATCTTAGAAGATGTATCTCAGATGCCCACTTGTGCTTGTTTGCGGACGACACATCAATTGTGATAGAGAGCCAATGTCGTGAAATCATGGAGGTCAAAACCTTTGTAGAATCTAACCGGATAGTCCAATGGTTCCATGAAAATGGATTAGTTATCAACACTAATAAAATCAGTGTTTGGGTTGATGATGTAGAAGTCTTTTCTGAACAAAGCGCTAAGTTTTTGGGCTTATCTATTGACAGAAATTCAAGTTTTTCCTGTCATATAAGCGACGTGGCGCAGATGATAAGTTCTGGAATATTTGTACTGCGTAGGCTTTCTCATTTTGTAAACACTGATGTTCTACTTACAACATATTATGCACTTATTTTTCCTTTCCTTTCTTATGCGGTAACCATCTGGGGTTCCGAGAGATGCAATACGCATTGTATCTTTGTCTTGCAGAAGAGGGCAATGCGAATTGTTTCTGGCATTCGTCAAAGAGAGTCTTGTAAATCTGTTTTTAGGAAGCTTGAAGTTCTGAAACTTCCTTGTGTTTACATTTTTTACACTTTGATGTTTTTTAAGCAGAACCATGGTATTTTTCAATCTCTTGTCCCTCAATCTGGATATAACCTGCGAAACAAACAAAAACTGAATATTCCTTACCATACCACTTCCTTATTTAATCATCACACCTATTACAGTGCCGTGTTCAACGCTCTCCCTGATCACCTTAAATCTAACTTGGATGTAAACTATTTTAAAAGAAAGCTAAGTCATTTCTAATTGAAAATTGCTTTTATTCTATAGAAGAGTATATTAAAGGTAGATAGAGTACCATACTTAGATTGCTGGTAGTTTTTAGTTATATTTATTTTGACGCAAGCCAATGCACGTACTTATGTTATTATGTCGATTAAAGACATTTTGTCTTTGACTTGAACCCAGAAGCGCCGCTGGCAACCCCGTGACGAAGTAAATCTGAACTTATATAAGATAAGGTTTGGACAGGCGAAGAAAAAACCTAAAATTGCACACATCACTGAGCAAGAAAACAACTATGAACTACTAGCTCATGGAACCATTGGGAGTGTCAATGGGCCAGTCATAATTATTGATACTGGGGCACAAATCTCGATGATAGAGAAAAGGGTCACCCAATGACCTATCTCACCGACTGATGTTCGTGTACATGCCAGCACAGGAGCCGTAATGCACACCTACGGTCAAGTAAAGCAAACTATAAAGCTAGGAGACACAGAACTGATGTGTACATTCATAGTAGCAGACTTGCCTGACGATTATATTGCAGTTATAGGATATGATGTGCTTAGGTAGAAAAGAGCTGTCATTGATTTAGAACGATATGTCTTAAGTATTGAAGGTCGTGACATAGTCAACCTATATGAACGAGACAAAGAAACTACGAATGATTACGTGAGTGGACTTGGGATAGCCACCAAGCGAACTCAAACCTTCCAAGTAGAACCCGATCGCTCAATCAACACGCAAGTGAAGCCTAACAAAAACGAAAACTTGCCTGAAAATCTTCCAGCTTAGTGCAGAATTAACCTCAACATACCTGCCCGTTCAGAAATGTTAGTACAACTAAAATTGGGGAAAAATGGAAAACAACAAAAGCAAGAAATTGAGAACAAAGTTGTAATTACAGATCCAGCACTCGTAAAAATTCATGGAAATTATATAGCCCGAAGTCTAACTAAAGTAAGAAATGGAACTTGTTGGACGAAAGTAGTTAATACAAGTCCAGAAGATTTAGTAATGTACAAGAACTCACAGAATGTGCATCGACTACAGAGATATAAACTCATGCACAGTACCAGAAGTTTATCCTTTGCCAGATATTCATGAAACACTTGATATGCTTGGTGGAAGTAAATTCTTTACTGCGCTAGACTTAAATTCGGGATTTTTCCAAATTAAAATGCATCCTGACAGCCAAGAGAAAACAGCTTTCAGTACTCCAACAGGACATTATGAATATACCAGAATGCCTATGGATTTTATAAACTCCCCCGCAGTTTTCTGGAGGTTAATTGATACCACTTTATCAGGACTGAAAGGAAAGTCTTGTTTACCATACATGGATGACATCTTAGTCTACAGCCCGACAATAGAACAGCATGCACAAGATTTGAGTGACGTGCTAGAGAGGTTTAAGGAGGTAAACTTAAGTGTGCAGCTAAAGAAATGCCAAATTGCAAAACCCGAAATTAATTTCTTAGGGAATATAATCACGAATCAAGTAGTAAAGCCTTGCCCAATAAAGATTGAAGCTGTAAAGGAGTTTCCTCAGCTAAAGAATGAGAAAGTAATCAGAGGATTCATTGGATTATGCAGTTACTACAGAAGGCATGTTCCAAACTTTGCGGACATAGCCAAACCACTAACTAAATTGATCAAAAAGAATGAAAAGTTTAATTGGACACCAGATTGTGAGACAGCTTTCAAAAAACTAAAAGAATAACTAACCACTGAACCCTTGTTGATCTACCCAGACTTTTCAAAATCTTTCATTCTTAGCACAGATGCCAGCAACGTAGCGATTGGTGCAGTGCTAGGACAGGAAATAAATGGTGTACAACATCCCATAGCATACGCATCAAGACAGTTGAACTCCGCAGAACAGAACTACAGTGTAACCGAAAGAGAGTTATTAGCTGTAGTTTGGGCAGTTAAATACTTTGATGTTATCTTTATGGAAGATCTTTTTCTCTTTACATGGATCACAGTGCAATCAAATGACTACTATCATTAAAAGATCCTTCAAGTAGATTAAAAAGATAGGCTTTGAAATTAGCTGAGTATGATTACAAAGTTTTACCACAAACCCGGTGTGAAAAACAAAAATGCAGATTGTCTAAGTAGAGTAGTATACAAAAAGGAGTGTGAAAAGTTACCTTTATTAGATATAGACGCGATAAAAAGCAGCTCAAAAGAAAGGTAAAGAATTTCAAAGACTGAAAAATGCACGAACATTTCAAAACGAGTCCCCAAGGAGTGGTTGTACTTCAAGAAAGAAGATGAAAAATTAATTGTAATACCAAAAGAACTGAGAGTAATACAACTGCATCATGATTTACCAACGAGTGGACATGGAGGAATAAAGAAGACCATATTAAGAATTCAAGACAATTTTCTACTGGCCAAAAATGAGAGCAGATGTAACGGCATTCTTACGATCATGTAACTCATGCAACAGACGAACAGATTATGGAAAATCAAAAGCACCATTAGGGAAGTTTTCAAGAAGTGAGTGAATTTGGGTATAGATTAGCATGCGACATAGTAGGTCCCTTACCGTTAACTAGATCAAATAACAAGTACATATTAACTGTTATTGACCATTTCACAAGATTCGGAATATTTATAGCTTTACCAGATCAAACAGCTGAAACCATAGCGCGAGCATTTGTTTCAGAAAGTCATAACGTCAATTGGGAGTACCAAAAGAACTAATTACAGACCAAGGAAAAAAATTTCACATCAGAACTGATTCAGAATGTATGCAACTACTGAAAATAAAAAAAATACAGACAACAGCTTACCACCCTATGAGTAACGGACGGACAGAGAGAGTACACCGAACCATCCCTAAAATGCTGAGCCACTTTATCAACAAAAACCAGTCAGACTGTGACGAACTGTTACCCATAATCAACACATGGCATACAACAGCCAAGAACACGAGTGTACAGGGTACACCCCTTTTGAAATGGTGTACGGAAAGAAGATGGAAACACCCTTAGAAGCAGATCTCACAATAACTGAGGACACAGATGTCTACTCAGATTACGTGGAAGATCTACGAACCAGATTAAAGGATATTCAAGAAATATAGAAAATACTGCCAGGAAAAGGCAAGGAAAGCTCAAAAGAAGCATTACGACAAGAATTCGAAATAAAGTGAGTATTATGTCGGACAGTTAGTGTACCTGCATGTACCACACATAAAAAAGGGCAGAGTTAAAAAACTCTCACAGTTATGGAAAGGTCCATACAAAATAGTAGAAATCGTATCTGAGTTAAATGTAGTTTTAAGGATAAGAGGGAAAAACGTCAAAGTGCACGTGAATAGAATCAAGCCAGTAGTTGAACTGGAAAAACAAAGAAGAAGAAAGCGAAGACAGCGTAGAAGAATTCCATGGGAATGAAAATGAAGAAGCACTAGAAGTTCCTAGCAAGGAAGCAAGAAGAGGAGTAAAGCCTCGAAGAAGAAGCAAGTGATGCAGAAGATGAGGTTGAAGATCCAACAGTTACCAAGCCAAGCAGCAGAGCAAGCTGGACCGAGTGGATTACAACCTGCCCAAGAAAGAAACAATGAAAGACCAGTCAGGGGAAAAGAGGAAGCCATCCAGACTGGAAGACTATGAAGTTGAGTTGTAAATAGAAGCATACAAGTTGTACTATAATAATGTAGAAGTAAAGTGTTATATCATGAGGGAAGTAAGAAAAAAGCCGAAGTTGTTGAGTATTCTTGAAATTTCATCTTGTAGGATAACAACTCATTAGCGAATGAAGTGAAAATGATCAGTTTGACAGAAGTGAAAATGTGAAACGAATGTTGCTGAATGAGTTTGAATGTTGTGTGAGAGAAAACGAAAAAAGGGTACCCTGAAGACTAAAAATTGTCTGAGTATATCCACCCAAGCACATGAGATGACTGAGAGTACTAACACAGAGGGCCAGAAGAAAAAAAGTGTGAATGAATAAATTGAGTTACTTTAAGAAGATTAAGGTTAATCAAATACTCCCACTCAATTGTGTTGTATTATAATAAGGGAGAAGTTAGTTAAGCAACATTGAATACGCATAAAATAAAAGATAGGTTAGATTATAGATGACAAGTATAACCTCTGGTACAGGACTAATGATTATTACGTTGGTCAAAGCAGCTGAAATGAGCAAAGGAGTTGTGTTTAGTAAGCTAGAAGACTCTGTGATATCCGGAGATGAATGGAGAATCGTTTTAGACTTTGATCTAGTGGAGATCCTTGATGAACTGATACCATTGAAAGAAAAATGTGTAGAATATAGAAACAGTTTAAAAATATCAGTGTAAACGTCTGGGATGAAGACTTCGAGTTTGAATATATAAGAGAGAAGGAAGGAATCGAACAGTATGAGAGTGATATAACCGATTTGCTAAAACTTTTGCCACCTGCTGGAAATTCTAGAAATAAGCGTGGACTTATAAATGCAGGAGGTTTACGCATTAAAGTGGTTACTTGGTGTACCGACTAGTGAAGATTTAGAAGATGTAAATACCAAAAGTACATGAATTACAGTTAATCGGTGGTACAGTTGTTAGCTCGAGTCATACACAGATAACTTTGATGAAAGATATTAATTCTAGAATTATAACTAACACTAAAGCTATTCATGAAATAATGATTAAGTTATCCACAGCCAACGATAGGTTAAAGACGTCATTAACTAATTTCAATGAACAGAATATAATGATGCATCAGTCCTTAGCAAAACATATAGCAATTACAACAATGTTAAAACATTTAGGCCAAACTATTGATGAAACTAAGCTAAGAGTAGTAGAGTTTAGACAAGCATTAGAACTTATATACTCTGGTTAAGATAAGCAGTAAATTACTAAAACCCTCATGATTTCACAAAGGTTTTGAATAAAATTGAAAAGAGTATACCATCTCATTAGAAACTAATTGTTCCTGTAAATCATGAAGATATATTTTTATATTACGATCTTTGTACAGCACAAGCATTAGCCAATCCAGCTAGCATAAGATTGATTGTTACAGTACCATTAAGCTCAATTGATAGACAATTTGAAACCTTTAAAATCGAAGTGATACCACTTTATCAACCTAGGTTAAGACATTGGTTAGTTTGGAAAATTAATCACGATTACTTGTTGATATCTAAAGATAGGCAGTACTATGTACCTCTCGCCTCAGATGAATATGTTCAATGTAGGCACAGTTATGTAAAAATTTTTTTTAAATTCAAAAAGTGTGTTACACCATACAGTCGATGGTTGCATTTATTCACTGTTTATGGGATAAATTCTGTAACTCAAAAGTGTAACAGAGTTTCTAACTGAGAATGTAAAACTCACCGTTCTGGTTAAAAAAAATGGCAATGACTGGATTTATAGTGTTGCAGAACCTTACAAAGTAATATTTAATTGTTTTAGAAATATTGAAGATGATACATCTGTAATTAAAACAGACATTGTAAAAGATTATTTAGAAGTCGTTGTTTAATACCTCAGTTATCATAAAACAAATATCAAGGTGTGATATTTTTGGGAAAAGTAGTAAAAAATTTTCGAGGATCAGAGGGAATATAGTTTATAAAAGAAATATTACGCACCTTCATATACCAAAAGTAAACATATTGCAGCCAAATGAAACTGCTCTTATCTTATTAAACAATAACTTAACTTTTGAAACGCTAAAAGATATAAAACAGAATCTAATTGATGATCATGTAGAAATAGGCCTAAATTCATTATTGCAAGGATCTAATGTAAACGAACCAGTCGTCATTAATGTAAATAAGAATTATAATTTTTATTATCATGTATGTAAGTTTTACGTTTAAATTGTATACTGCTCGTAGTTTTTATATGTCATAGGAGAGTTAAACGCCTTTGCACGACCAGTCGGCAGCAAAGACAAACTCAGAGCACAAGCGGCCCAGACCAGAGCCAACTGACGGTGAGGGTGGAGGAAGGAACTCCATTAGCAGAGATTATCCAAGAAGCCTCTTTTGTTCGGATGACTCACCCACCATGATTAAGTAGTGAAAAAAGTGTGAACATTTTTAAAGTGACAAATCAAAAGACTCTGACCGCTTTGTGACTCTGAAAAAAAAATTGTATATTAGTAATAATCCTAAATCTTAATAGTATCACGATTATGTAAACTTAGATTAGTAACATGTATTTAAATAATGTGGGGAACACTTCAAAGAAAAAAACATTTTTAAAGTTACAATGATGTAACTTTTCCAGAGAAGAGGGTGATGCAACGACCCGAACCCAATATGAACAATAATTCAAGAAATTATGCTTTATTTGGTTATATAAAAATATCATCCATTTAGTAAAATTTAACTGAAGACATAATAATTGTAAAGTGCACAGCAATGTAAGACAATAAGACTGCTGACAATGCAGACTTAGCACCTGCGTGTGTTTGGAAAGCAGTCGAGATCAAGCCTCAGACTCGTAGACATGTAATTCTCTGTTCGCTCTATTTTAAATTTTCTAAATTATATCAAGGAATGTAATCCTACACTTAAATATCATTCAGAAGTGCTCTCCCCCTTTTTAATCAATCGAAATTGTTTAATTTTTATAAACTACTCAATAATAAACAGTGTTTTAAAATTCAAACGTTGTTGCACAAAATTTATTTCTTTTTCCGGAATCATCCAGTGGTGGTAGCGGATACCAATAAGATCCCCAAATCGGTCGCGGTACATTGTAAACATGGTACAACATAAATATTAGATAAGAAAGTATAGATAGCTTAAAAATTAATGTTTGAAATTTGTTTTTTTCAGAAGCATCCCGTTTTTAATTTTTAATTTAATAATTATACCTTTTTGTTCACTTTAAAAAAGATGCTGAGAAACTGCAATTAGACCTTTGCAACGTAAAACGACCTTTGAGACCCAGAATAGATTCAACTGGAAGGTATATAAAGTCAGAAGTGTACTCTGCTCGGTGTATTTTCGATGTAAGGTTTTTCATAAAATGTTATAATTTAAAGTATGCTATTTCATACATTTCAATAAGCGGTTAATACTATGTAGATTTATTGGATATAAATAGTAGAGAACAATGAGAGCATTATAAAAAAAATTTAATACTTTTGATACTAGTTATTCTGTATATAGATAAGCAACAAAAAGATAAAAACTGCTATAGTATATCTAATGTTATTTAACAATTTCCTGAGCGAGATGAAAGTAGATTAAAAATACAAATAATGTTTTGTAGGTTCTTTTGTGTTTGCCTCACATTACTTTCAATAAAGTTGTACTTTCTTTCAGCCAGAATACCCAAATTTACTTTTTTGACAATATCCATAATCTAAAAGCAAAATCTTATTCAAATGTCTAGAGTTGAAGAATGATTCACCTGTGAGAATAGATTGGATTACTCAACTGGAAAAACATACACTCTTAATAGAGGAAATATAATACACCAAATGTCTTAAAACAATAAAATAATACCTATATCATAAGTTTTAGGAAGAAAACACCTTAATATAAGATAGACTTGTATTAACTTGTTTTCTTTAGGGCAATGCAAAATAAATCATAAAAACCAAACTGTTAATTAATTAACACTGTAGTGTGTTTTCATTATAAGAGAATAGGACTCCGAGGCTTGGGAGAGAGGTTCTCCTGTGAGACGAACTTAAATTACACGATTTTAAATGCATCATCATAATTAAATCAATTACACAATGAAATTAATTTTAATATTCCTAATGAGGTGGGATTTCAACTCGCCATCATTGTATTTTTAAATCACACAATTCAAATCCTGGAATTCCCATATTAATTTTGGTATATTAATGAATTGTTTTATATTAAACTTATTGTTGCTGTTTATCACGAAAGTAATTGCTTTCTTTATCTCTCTAGGGTAAAACCTTTTTGAATTCACTGCATCATAATCCATTTAGATTCAATTAATTTGTTGCTGATTCAGATCTGATGCTGCTTTAAATGAATGTGAAGTTTCAGAAGTCAGAGTCCTTATTTTCTCCGCATTTATACTGTGCTAGAAAAATTAGTTTATCCGTTATGCATTTAAGATGGTTCAAAAAGTTTAACGTCGAGAAATGGAGTTGATATACAAATTATGTAAAAACATCATTCCGTATTTCTAAATAATATTGGCTAATATATATATATATATATATATATATATATATATATATATATATATATATTGTGATTTCCTTCCATACAACACTTAGCTTAACTGTTCAGTAACTTTTGAACCGATGCTAATGAAAGACATCGTTAATGAACTTGTCATTGGGGTGCAGAAAAAAATTAATATATGTCTCATTAATAATGTCTGATAAATATATGTGTATCCACACGACGTCTGTAACGAACTCCCACATTATTTATGGAGCTTCATTTCTATAAGCAATAGTGAGTTCGATATTGGGTCGTGTCACTGCATGGGATATCTCTGAGCGTTAGTAGACTTTTTAAATTTGTCTTATAAGTAACCATTATGGCAATGTTAAATTGCAGAATACATAAATATATAAACACACTGAGTCATATACAGTTTTAACTCTTAACATAGGAAAACCGTTTTAAATTAATGCCAATGGCGCAGTGTAGCGGGTACGGCGGTTATCGCAAGATAACCAGATCAAGCAACGTCGAGCGTGGCCGCTGCTTGGATAGTTGACCGCTGAGCGATCCTGTCCTTGCAAGCGCCCCGCTTGCCCGGCCATTGGTGGTGGTTCGGAAGTCACCTTTAAGCCGTTGGTCCCCAGGTTAAGTGTTAGAGAGGGCTTCTTAGCCTTAACTTCACCTGGTAAAATAAGACATTCTTTACTTTACTTTTTTTAATGAGTTTTGGATTTAGAAAATGTACCCTAAAAACATTTGGTAAGTAAAAAACAATTTTTATCAAAATCCTTAAACATCTCCTCCTTAGTACTGAAATATTAAACGTCAAACGAAATATTAAACAACACTTAAAAACGTTTAATAAAGTGTTGTTTGTGTTATTAATCTCTGATAAATAAATCCTTCAAAAAATGTACATCTATACCTATGCTTACCTTTAAACTTGGTTGAACTCCTAGAGACAATCCTCCTTTGGATGTGAAGAGTTACTAACAAATTGTTTGTAAGGTCCAGTATTCATTTACACAGATTAACGTTATTAAATTGAGAAATGAAAAGTAAGCCGTCTTGAACATGATCTGAATGTTACTTTTTAAACTTTAAGGACGATTTACCATTTATAACTGCCAGGGCAATTTTACGGGTGAGTTTTTCGACACCGCTTTTGGGGCACTGTGTTCTCATAATAGAGTCATTCAATTTGATGTCTTAATATACCTATTTTAAGATTTTCTTTTGGCTCCTTATGGATCGAGATATCCCCACACCCGAAAATACGACAGAAAAGTTAGTTCCTTCCAAAAGTAGTTTTTTGAGTGTATTCATTACGTAACAAGTATTCTTACCTATATTTGTAGTCTTTGAAAGAATATTAAGCCTGTGTGGGACTCTCTGAACTTTGATATAATGAAAAACAAAATTATTGCGTGCATAAGTTTACGATGTGTTATAATTTTTTTTTGTATATACGATTCATTTTCTTACATTACTTATCAGGTAATGACATTTGCTCTATTTTTTATTGATATATCGAGGTGTTTCTACGTATACATATCTGTCAAATTTACATAGCCAGAACATGAGTCCAAATAATATAAATTATACATATATATAAATTAATGAATGAGATTACGCCTTTTCAAAGAAAACACGTTTTTATTATTTTATATTTATATTATTTTGAATATTTTTAATAGCTTCCCTTCTAAATCCGACTTTACTCGGTCAGTTATTTCTTTAAATATTGAATAAATCAAATGTTATATGAACTTAGACGCACGTCTACATTGTGAAAGTCTGACTGCGGCAAATACATAAAATTTGGAAAAATATTTTTTACTTATAAAAGGGACAGAAGGCTCTTTACTTCAATCCCAGAATTAGAGTTTTTATTGAATGGATAGATTTACAATTTTAATTCTCTCATTCATCTCCGAAATTATTTACTTTCACTCTAAGTGCTTATAAATCATAAGATATTAGATAGGAATCGTTATGTACATTGTGATTTATTTTCTAGTTTTGGTCACAAAATAAAAATTTATAATGGATTTTGTTGTATAATTTATTATTGCATTGGGTGTCCAGTATTTGCTTTTTGACAGGTGTACTTAATTTTGAATCTGATATTATTTTCTATGTTGTATAATCAAACCCAAATTGTCAAAATCGGGGGAAATAATTCTTTTAAATAATATAATTAACATCATAGTACAGCATTAATCTTTAAGAATGCAGAATGACTAATTTTACCCTTTTTATTTAATTAAAAATGGTTTTATCCTGCAATGAAGAAGGAAGATCTTCTTGTGCAGAGGAACTTGTTCGCCGAAACTTCCATGTACAACTGTGTAAATCCCTCGCAGAGGAACCGGATACGGAACTTCCTGACAACCACCTTCTGAGTGGATTTATTACATACGGTCTATTGTCTAACAGTAATATTGTTAGAGCATGCTAAAAGTAGTTCACTTAATAAAAACTAACTTATTATAATTAAAAATTAGCCTAGACTCTAGAATGACCGGAGGAATAGAAGTAGTTTCCCATTGTTATTCTGGAATAATTGTAAAATAGAGCTTGAAGTTCCGTAGTAGTAGTAGCATTATTTGACGGATAGTATTATAATACTTAATACAATATTAGTACTGACGATAACGTCATGTACGTAGTATTTACATATTAATGTGCGTAACTAAGTATTTAATTTAATCACACATTAAACAACACATGTTTATATGTGTCAATTTTTAAAAGAATAATATTCTGTTTTTTTCTAAGCAATGAATTTACTAAATGATCTATTTTAGGATGGTAAATCACGCAAAGTGATGTACATACAAGTATAAAAATTTTATTTTTTTTATTCTCACAATAAAAGCTGGTCAGTTTTGTTCTATGAAGATTAAATATTTTAGAAGAGAAAGGAAAGATAATTCTACACTCAAATGAAATGCCATTCAAAAGGCATTCTTCTTTTAGTTATAAATAGGAGTAATGAAAAAATATTCTCGAAGCATATTTCGGCAAATTATTTGTCATTTTTAAGTGTTGTATGCGATTATTTTAAAACTTTTGGGATACTTTTATTAGCTAACGGATATTAAATAATAATAGTAAAAACATTATATGATCTTACAGGCCTACTGAAATATACGTTCAACATAGAACCAATTGGGATTTATAATTATATAGGTTATAATGGTTAGTTTCCTGAACTTTAATGCGGTTATCCGCTAAAACGTTCACGATTTCAGAAACAAATTGTATTTCAGAGATAAATCCAATTCAACAGAGATCAACAAGTAGGGTTTGAAGAAATGTCCTCGCTCTCTAATAGACAATTCTCCAACTATAAATTGTGAAAACACTTACTTATATCTTTCTTCATTGTAAGAGCTAAAGGGATTACATGAGTGGCTTTGCATGGTTGATCAGTCTCTGTAGTGGTTAGCTCTTGGCAGATCTGAGTGCTCTCGCTCTGCACTAGACGATTCTCCAACTACAATTCGTGAAAACTCTCATGTATACTGCACATCTATTTGTCCTTTTTCATATGTTATTCTTTGAAAGGTTAAAGAATTTTAGCTTCAAATTAGGATGTTTTTTTTTGCTACACGTAGCTCTAAATAATCGGTTATGTCAAACTATTTTGGCACCTCAAAGAAATCCACACATGCCAAATGTTTGGACGTTGGGTTCCCATATTCACTAAATAAAACGCAGTAATTGTCCATAATATTGGTATATTTTTAACAATAAAATACATAGTTATATTTTCAATTTTCCATACTTTGCACAAAATAATAATTATAAAATGGGAATGTCTTGTTGTTAATATCATTAAATTTGTTGATACATTAAGCACCCATTAATTTTTGTTTGAATACTATTTTTTTTAGTTCTTTTATTATAATCATTTAAATGTGATAGGTAATTATTGTACGAACATTAACCTATTGTATATAATGTGTATTGTTTCTTCAACATATGTGCTTAAAATACTCATTTAACTATTGAGATAATATATTAAAATTATCTTAACATCCTATTTATATATAAAACAATTGAAAAGCTTTATTCCTTAGGTGCATTATTCCTATGATCTCGTTTATATCTACCGACCAGAGAACAGGGCTTACCGCGGCGCGGCTTGTGAATGCATAATTAATGCTCAGTAACTGGGTCGGTGATTGCAGCAGCATAAGCCTTTCCTTCGGCGATTATTACCATCAAGGCAAAATAATATGTCTTTGCTTTGGAGTATAGTCGAATATTATACATTTCTTTCGGTATGGTAAAACAGAATTGAATCTTAGAACTTGGATTATATTACTCAGATTTTTAGGCCAAGGCTAAAGATAACCCACTAAATAAAATTTCTTCAGGGAAACTAATTTAATAATGTCAAATGAGTTCGGTAAAATCCGTGTTATAGTGCATATTCAACTGAACACGTACTTTACCACTTGAATTGTTTTAAATGCCATTAATAACTTGGGGTTTCAAACAATTTAAGCAATATTAATCTGGGGCAGGGTCTGAAATGTTTTAAAGAAAACGATTTAATGGTAAACGCGTAAGAGGAAAGCTGTGTGTCAAAGAATTTTGTTGAACCAGATAAGAGGCGAGTTAAAAATATGGCTTAGCGATTAGCGAGTTTCTTATTATATTTACAATAGACTGTCTAATAGGCGCTGTTAATAACATAAAAACATCATACTTATCTGAATGCTTAATTGAATCCTGATTATTATTAACTATATTTCAACATTAAACTTTATATTAAAATGTCTTTTCAAATTGAGCGCAAACACAAAATCAGGCAAACACAATACTTCCTAAAACATCCACAAATATAGAGTAAGTTGCACTCTTAAAAATGGAGATTTTGCTTGGAGATGTATGGTGGGGGGACTGCGGAGCCATCATTAAGACCAATACTGAGATGACTGCAATTAAATCTGCAAACGAAAAGCACCAGGCTCCTCACCCAGTGATTAACGAACAGTAAATAGAACATTGAATCGCTCCTCAACACCAGGTAGTGCAGTTTCGGCTTAAAGCGATTCAATATATCCCGTTGCAAGTACCCCTTAGGTTGCCGCATTATCCTTTGCCTCCTCGCTGGTGCCTTCCGAGTCTCCTGGTGTCTTCTGAGTCTCCTGGTGTCTTCTGAGTCTCCTGGTGTCTTCTGAGTCTTTTGGTGTCTTCTAAGTCTCCTACTGTCTTCTGAGTCTTCTGGTGTCTTCTGAGCTTCTGGTGTCATCTGAGTCTTCTGGTGTTTTCTGGTGTCTTTCTTCGTTGTCCGGCTTGCTGAAACCTCCAATTGAGCCGTTGACTCCTGATACCATCGGCGGTGTTGATTTTGTCTACTACTCTACGACTGTACCCAAAAATGCATATGGTGACATCTTGGCAGAAAATTTATCACTCAAAGCATAGAAAACAAGATGAACAATTATTCTAGATCATTCCATAGAATCCGATGTAAGACTTATGTATTATAAAAAGGACATTTTTGTGGTAACACCTTCTAAATAAAGTAGACTTTCTTAAGTAAAATAAATGTCAGATCAAACTTCACAAACTGACCAATTTGACTGCAGGTCATAAGTTGGAATTGTATTGCAGACCTGGAAAAAAAACGTTTTGAGGAGCTAGCAGTCTGCATGGGACAGGCTAATGCACTCAATAGACAAAATGCTGACGGGGCTCAAGATATTGATGGATGTAAAAAGATAAAGAAAAGGAAAAATAGAAAACGAAGGAAAAGCTATCATGCAGAGCAACAAAGACAAATTAGGAACATAGTGAAAGGCAATACATTTAAACAATTTGTACCGTATATATATATATATATATATATATATATATATATATATATATATATATATATATATATATATATTCGCAGCGCTGTTACTCGTTAATACTATTGAGTAAGATTCATTCGATGTTCTTGAAACTAAATTCTTCCTAAATAACCTAATTGGCACGCGTATTAATGTTTTCTCTCGTGAACTTTGTAGCTGCCGAGCAACATCTCGCGCCCTGTCCGTAAGTAAAATTCATATTTTCGTATTATAAACTTTCTCTTTCATGCGAGACATCTAATTTTGAATGTAATATAAAGTTAAGTTCGTAATGGTAAAGTAACTTACATTTATTGATGTTTAATTTGACAGATTAATATCGATAATAGTGTAGTGGTTCTGATGAGACCAGGTTGTCATGGATCTTAAGTTGTCTGGATAAATGGCTAATACCGTCGTGATTTTGTATTAGGCGAGTTCAACCGAGTCTCTGATTTCAACTTCGAGTCTCGTATTTCAACCTCGAGTGCTTTTTAGACTTTTATTTTACTATCTTCACTTTTTCCAAGTACAGCTGCAATGTCGAGCCAAGATACCGACGCCCGCACTTGTGAGTCTACATCAATGTGAATTTTAAGTAACTTAATAATAATTTTAAAGTTTTATAATTATTAAGTTCATATACAAAATCCCCATAAAACATTGGAACCAATAGGCCTATCCCTATGACATCGTTCAGTTCATTATCACTCAATTTGGCGATACATAATTTTATTTTTACATCTAGAAGTGGTGCTTTTATGTTTATTTGCCACAATTAAACATATAAGTAAAATTAGCAAATCGAGTATTGATTACTACAACCTCAGCGGTATCCAACCCCGTGTGTTTCGTCTATTGGTTACAAATTGACTGATGAAGATATAAAAACCCATTTGGAAATTATATAACCGCTCCACCTAACATCCTTCTTCTTTATCCTTCACAAAGCCATATATGAAAATTAATTAGTGAATCAGTGGCTCTGCATGAGGTTTTGAAGATGTCGGAATATGCGTGGATTATTGCACCGGTGAATAATAGAAATGTTGAGAGGTAAGGTGTGCACTAAAGCCTATTAGCGTACCAGTGACATCTGCTTCCACTGAGATTCCATATCCGGCCTCAACGCTGCACACGCTACTGCTAAGCCTTAACTGAGCTCTGCACCGTCTTTGGACATCAGGGCGGTCACCTGTCTACAGCAGCACTTCAAAATACTCGGCTGCTCCGCACTCTCATCGGGGTGAACCGTCCCATGACTGGTAAAGCCCTTAGTAACGCTTTCTCCGTTGATAGTGTTTACAGTGATATACAGTTGGCACTTACGACTCCGCTAAATACAATCATTTCTGTAAATATAGATACTAATCACTGTGTTGAATAGAAGAAAACAAAAGAGCCATTTTTCACTTCTATATTTCGGGGGATTTAATACCCCCGTCTTCAGGAAGTTTTAAATAAAAATTAATACAAAAATATAACACGTAAACAAGAATTAAGAAAACATAAATGTAAACACAGTGCATAACATTTGATAAAGTCCAGCTGATGTGAAATTTTTCTAATTTAATCTTGTTGGAACAGTTGATTTTTATAAAGGATGGAATACAACTTGTAATTTATGACAAATTTGAATCTATTAAAATTATTAAAAAAGTTATCTTATATTTAATTTAGATCAAATGGATTTTTTGTCGTCAACATAATTTGATGAGCTTGCTCCATGTGCTTTAATTAATTTGCTGTAGTTTTCATCAGGATATAAAATCTCAGTGGTAGCAGATGTCACTGGTACGCTATTAAGCTCTAGTGCATACCTTCTCTCTCAAAATTTCTATCCTATAATTGGCAACATTGACTGTAATTCAAAAAATGTAATATACCAAATTAGGTACTTTGGGATTATACCGACCACACCAGTATGAAGAACACAAAAATATAAATTTATAGAAACAAACATGATAGAACGAAAAAACAACTCTTTAATTACAAAATTACAAACTTACAAGCATTTCCAGGCATTGTGATCGGTATTGTTGTCGCTGTTATCTTATCTTTCTCTAGAATCCCGATTACGACAGGCCACGCGGCATCACATGATTTGCACGGTACATAATTGCCTTTCCATTACAATTCAATTTATATTTCTGATCAGATCCTCTAGAATTTGATATTTTACTGATAGGTACTATCTCGAGGGATGTTTTTCTTTCGTTGACATCAGCGCGAAGGCATGGCACTCGCACTTTGGGTGGCGGAGTGTGATCAAGAATAAAAACAAGTTTTGAGTGTTTTTTTCAATAAGGAGTTTAGTTTTAGTTTGATCATGTTTGTTTTTATTGAATTTTTGTGTTTGGAAAAATGTAGAGGTAAAACACGGAAGTACAACAAAGCGACGCACCACGGCGAGACTCTGCAATCACGTTATCTACTAGACAGCTCGACTTTGACCTCTGTCCGAGGATGGGGAGGGGTTTGCGATAAGACAATTCCTGTTTTATACTGACGAAATATTGTTCTACGCTAATCTAGTAATCAGTAGAACAAAATGTCAAATAACGATTCATGTCTGGGTGTGGTCGGTATAATCCCAAAGTACCCCAAATTAATTGTAAGTTTTGCTCCAAACAACATATTGGCCAAACATCGAACCATTTAAGAATCCGTATGACAGGGCATAGGTTTGAAATTTTCCATAAAGATGAAGATAAACCATTGGCAAGACATTGTCTAGAACATAAACAAGACAAAATTGAGGAGTGTTTTAAATTTGTGTTTACATTTATGTTTTCTTAATTATTGTGTATCTAATTTGGAATTTGGATGAGCGTCATTTAAACATATTTCTCATTAGGTTGACACAATGTTTTTGGTCCCCCGGGGGATTTTGCTGTCTGTCTATCTGTCCGAATGACATCTCGGGAATAAAATGAGCTATAGACTTGAAATTTTTAATTAAACTTGTGTGAAAATTGAGGAGTGTTTTAAATTAAAATGAATACACCAACTACCACCATGTAATGGAAAGGCAATTATGTACCGTGCAAATCATGTGATGTGGCCTGTCGTAATCGGGATTCTCGAGAAAGATAAGATAACAGCGACAACAATACCGATCACAATGTCTGGAAATGCTTGTAAGTTTGTAATTTTGTAATTAAAGAGTTGTTTTTTCGTTGTATCATGTTTGTTTCTATAAATTTATATTTTTGTGTTCTTCATACTGGTGTGGTCGGTATAATCCCAAAATACCTAATTTGGTATATTACATTTTTTGAATTACAGTCAATGTTGCCAATTATAGGATAGAAATTTTGAGAGAGAAGGTATGCACTAGAGCTTAATAGCGTACCAGTAACATCTGCTACCACTGAGATTTTATATCCTGATGAAAACTACAACAGACTAATTAAAGCACATGGAGCAAGCTCATCAAATTATGTTGACGACAAAAATCCATTTGATCTAAATTAAATATAAGATAACTTTTTTTAATAATTTTAATATATTCAAAATTTGTTATAAATTACAAGTTGTATCCCATCCTTTATAAAAATCAACTGTTCCGACAAGATTAAATTAGAAAAATTTCACGTCACCTGGACTTTATGTAATGTTATGCACTGAGTTTACATTTATGTTTTCTTAATTATTGTTTATGTGTTATATTTTTGTATTAGTTTTTATTTAAAACTTCCTGAAGACGGGGGTATTAAGTCCCCCAAAATATAGAAGTGAAAAATTGTTCTTTTGTTTTCTTCAACACAGTGATTAGTAAGTAAGCAATTTGGCAGATACGAAAAAATACTGTCAATATAGATAGTAACAGTTGTAGACTTAGTAACAATCGTCGTAGCGTTAATGAGTATTGTGTGGAGTTCTCGATAACTCAATCGATCTGATTGAGAATATTTTTATGTTTATATTCATACATATACCTAAGAGGTATGACTTTCATATGCGGAGATTATTCAGTCTCCCTTCTATTAATATTACTTCTTACAAAATGTTCCTCAGTAATAATGTTTTTCAAATTTGACATATATGTAATATCGTATATTTTATATGGATTTTAACTTACGAAAATATAGCTTTCGAGGTCGTTATCACAGAATTTTCGTAATAAGTGAAAGATATAATACATTATTCAATATTGCTTTTATTTAGGATATATGTGTTTTATACTTTAACTCCTTGTTCATCCCAACCTGTAATTCAGTAGAGATAGACAGATATAATCAGTTAAAGTTTTTAATAGGCTTTTTTTCATTGTAGCAGCAAATGAAATCAAATGCTCAATTATAATATGAATTTAATTTTTATTCGCAAATGCCAGTGCAAGTAAGCTTTATCGAAGGTCTTAGAATGAAAAAATTCTATTTTAATATGAGAAATGTCTCGGTACTTTCATAATTTGATGGAAATATTCCCGTAACTTCTTTAACGTAGAATCTATTAACGATATGTTTACCATAGAATATGTGACTGAACTTAAGTGTCTTAAGTCCTGGTGTAGGCAATTGAGCAGAGCCAACGAGTCTGGAGGGAATTGAGGGCAACAAGCAAGAAGCTGAGTTTTTGTGTCAATAAGAGCCAAGAGAGCGATACTGCCTTTACTCGGCTGAGTTTGTGATACAGACTGTAAATACTCGCAGAGACATTTCTTGATATACAAGTACTTAATTAATGATAAGAAAAACTGTACTACATAGATACCAATATGCCTTGATATCAATATCTTATTTCATAAGTGTGAACGTTTGTTGTATGATGTAGTCTCAACATTAGTCAGTATTTGCAAGAAATCAAGTGTCAACGCACACTTTAGATCAGTTCAAGAACCAAGCAGATATCAAAGCTGTAAGTTCCAATTTGTGGTTGATAAAGGTTTTGTGAATGTTCTAACAGACAGGAGAAGGTGCTTTACATACATCAATATTGATTATCACTGAGCTAATTTTAATCATCATCATTTATGTGGCTGTCATTCAATATCAATGAACACAATTTTGATAGAATTTTTGAATAATGCAAAAATTTTGTACATCTAAGCGAATGCTGAGATTAAGAATATCTATTTAATAATATTATTAATAATTTAAAACTTTTATCTCAACGTAGTTCCGAAACACGGCTATATAAAACTTCAAAAATTCACCAAAAAATATGTTTACAAAATTGCTCTAAGAGCTCTCCGAATTAACTGTGACAGCTGGCTCAGATATAATTTTGCAGTATCTTTTCCAATCATATACAAGGTGAAAAATTCAATAAAGTATTTCTAGTATATTGCTCATTTTATTATTGAAACATAAAAAAAAATTAAAAATCGGTCAGACTTAAAATATGTAAATCTTAAATTAACAAAAGAAACATTCTGTCTGCCTACTGAAAGGCTTTAACGACACTCATCCAATGTACGTGGTTGTACATAGGCATTCATGATCATTTAAACTCATTTTTGCCCATGTAGAAGTGAAGTTTAATGCAATATTTCAACTCTAGAGACGAATTCTTTCTGGAGATATCTTTCTATAAGATAATTTTATATTCACATTTATATTTATTAAATTAGTGTTTAACTAATAAAACTCTGCACAAAAAGTTAACATCAAATATGTTACGTGTTGTGATGGTTAGGTTTAAATGTCTCATTTTCTAATCTCTTGTTAAGTGTACAAATTTACTTATTCTGCTATTTTATTGTTACCGTCATGCTTACCCTTAAGATCAATGTAAAAAACATCATCAAGGCCCAGTCAAGTCCCATTGATCATACATAACCTGGTGAGTAACCTGCATCATCATAGAACTCACTGTTTCTAACGCATAAATTAATCTTCATGCACAATAATTGCAATTCTGTAGGTAATTTCGTGTTCGAAATGTGTTCAGTCAGACGTATAAAGAGACAGAAATTAACTTTTTCAGCCTTTTGAGTGATAGCCTTTCGATAACGCTCAGGTATTACCACGGACTGGGTTATAGCGCAAAAAGGTTTGGCGAAATTAAGTCAGTTGCCAGAAATGAAAATACAAAGTTACCAGAAAATTACAAATACTTTATTTGTACAAAGTAGTATTATTAATGTAATTATTATTATTTATTTTTAATTATTATTTTAAAGAGTATCTAACCTACAATAGGTGCTCAAAGTGGCTTCCACGTTGTTCTATACAAACATTGCACCTTTTCAACACTGAATTACAAATCCGTTCGCAAATGTTCAGTGACTTTAGGTTTTCAAATTTTGATTCTATAAGTTCCTTCAAATGATCAACGTCACGAATCTTAACGGAATAAACCTCATTTTTGAGAATACCCCAGACTGAAAAATCCATGGGTGTAATATCTGGGGATCTTGGAGGCCATTCAATAGTGCCCCGACTGCCAATCCATTCATTGAAGTTTTCATTGAGAAAGTCTCTGACAATAACTCTATAATGAGGGGGAGCGCCATCTTGTTGCCATATCAACTTTTCCTTAACCGGCTGGACATTTTCAAATAGTGAATTGTTTTCTAGTTCAATAAGCACTTCATAAAGCATTTCTCGTTCATTTTCAGCATTGACAGTCCCATGAAAAAAATACGGCCCGATTAGCCCACCGCTGAATATCCCTGCCCAAACACTCACGCCAGGATTTCAGTTTTGTCTCTATCACCACATGTGGATTAGTAGACTCCTAATAAACACAGTTATGTCGATTCACTCTGCCATTTACTTTAAAAGTCGCTTCATCGCTCCAAAGAATGCATTTTGAAAACATTGGATGAGCTTCAGCTCGAATTGTGTACCATTCGCTGAATTCTAAACCCCTGTCGGGATCATCTTCATTTAGGCCTTGAAGTAAAGTAGGCCTAAGCTTTCAATTTCAAAGTTTTCTGCATCCTTTGTAGACTTGTTCTCGGTAATCCATATTCCTTGGACGCTTTCCTTTGAGATTTAGTAGGCGATTGCACAAAACATTGCGCAACAACATTAAGATTCTCTTCTGTAGTTACAGACACTGGCCTACCTGAACGAGAAAGCTCCGCTACTGACCCAGTTTCTTCGAACATTGCATTTAATTTCCGAATACCTTGTCGAGATGGAGGTCTAATGTTTGGAAAACGTTCCACAATCGAATCACGCACATCAATGTAATTACGATCATATTTCCACCATGATTTTAACACAAATGCTGTTCTGTAATTAACTTCCTATTCATCGTTGACTAAATAACATACAGCAACATAACCTCAAACAGCTATTGTAAAGTAACTTAGCGTAACTGCTGCCGGGTCAAGCTACTGTAGCCAAGTTCATAACAGACTGCAATTGCGCTAGTCAAAACATTGTCTAAAAAAATTGCAAGTGACAACTGACTTATGGGCCAACCTGTATTTATGACAGTTATTTTTCAGAAGTTGCCACTTTTGATTCAATAATAATACTTTGTTCACTTAGGAGAAGAAACTGAGAAATTACATTTAGTCCAAAAACGATCTTTGAGACCCAATGTATAATCTTCTGAAAGGTATAAACAGACAGAATTAAATCCTCTGGGGGGTAATAAATAATGCTTATTTATCTTTAAAAATTGGGGTACCTATTTTAAATTTTGAAGTTTTTCCTAAAAGTGTGTTATTTAATGTAAATTATTTAAAATGTTTAAACTAACGGTTATTATTATGTAAATTCAATGGATAAATATAAATTGTAAATAACAATTAGTCAATAAAAAAATAAAATGTATTTATTAAAAGTTATTCTATATATAGATAAAAATCTTCAAAAAGATAAAACTAGCTGTTATATATCTAATATTATTTGAGAATACACTGAGAAAGCTGAAAGGAGATTTGATATAAAGGTAATGTTGCCAGGTTCTAATTAAAAAATGTCTTTGTGTGTGGCTTACATTCCTTCCAGCACACCAAAAATATACATAGAATCACTTTTTGATAATACCTACAATATACAACCACAGACTAATCTTCATACCTAGGGTAAAGAATGACTTACCTGTGAGAGTAGATTGGAAGATATAGTAAAAAATGAAAATCTCGTTACTGGAAGTGGAAAACATACACCCTTGATGGAAGTGATATAATACAACACCGAATGAAATGAAAAACATATAATATGTAAAAAAAGTTTAAAGAAAATAAAAACTTTTCAGATTAATGCCAATTTATGTGTATTAAATACATTACAGTTATTTAACTGTCAGCACATATTGTATAATTGCTTTTAGCTATATACAAAGTAAGCGTTATTATAAAACAGGCTTGCTTCAACTTATTTTACTTAGGGCAAAATAAGTCATGAAAACTAAACAGTAATTTAATTAGCAATTATAATGTGATTTCATTATAAGGGAATATGAATCCGAGGTTTGGGAGAGATTGTCTCCTGTGAGACGAACTTAAATTATAGGATTTCACATGCATAATCATAATTGAATCAAGTACGCAATGAAATAATTTTAATATTCCTAATGAGGTGGGATTTCAACTTGTCTTCATTGTGTTTTTAAATCTCGCAATTCCTGGAATTCCCACATTAATTAGGTAAATTAATGAATTGTACCATATAAAACGTATTGTTACTGTTTATCACGCAAATAATTAATTTTTATGTTTCTCTAGCGTAAAAACTGTTAGAGTTCACTGAATTATAATCAATTTAATTTCAATTAATATGTGTTTATTTCGAATCAAACATTGTATTTTAAAATGAAACAAAATGAATGTTGAGGTAGTTATTTATTATAGCTTTAGGGATCTTGGTGCCTACTCATATGAGACTATTCACGTATAATAAATTAGTTATATATAAATAATTATAGAGAACCAGCAGCTCGCTTCGCTTTGTGGAATTCACCCTCAAACCTAATTATTTTCGTCTGAAGCCGATCAATATCTGACTACAAGTCAGCTAAATCAAGATTTTATATTGGAAAAAAGACCAGTGGAGTGAGGTTGCTTTTACTAGAGAGTAAGGTTGGTAAAATAAACGAGAAAGACCGTAAAACAGATTATTACAAGCCTGACAGGCTTGTATATATGCGAGCTAATTTGCTCGACACAAAACCTAAGTATTAGCACACGAACAAAAATAAAAACCTATAATTAAAAACATTGCAGGTATTATTAATTTTAGATTGAAAAGTATGATATTTTATTATAAATAATGGTATATGAAAGTGCTATTTTGTTTATTATAGTATTCACGTAACACACTTTATCGTATTATATTGTAATGTAGAATTCTATTAACCCATGTAGAATGGTTCTCATGTAATGGAGTGGAAAGTTTAAGATTTTTTTTTTTTTATTGATTGATTTATTTATTTCCAAAATTTATGTACAGCGTGAAATAGAATACATAACAAATATCTAAAAAGGAAATTATCCCCACATGGCCATCAGCGTGTGTGGTGGGGAAACGAGGTTCCTGAGTCTGCACTACCAATAAGACACAAAAAACTTAAAATTCAAATAAGGAAATGGATTGTCATTAATAAAAACATTTTCATTCACAAATGAAAAATGAAGATTATCCTCTAAAATAAAACCATACAAGGCCAGAGCATGGAATACATGAGTAAATTCAGTTAATAAAATAATCTAACATTTGAAAGGAATATACTTATTTAGAAAATATAATTTGAAGACTTAAAAATGTAATTTATAAAAAACTTGTAACTTACATAAAAAAGAGCAATCAGAAAGACTTCATTACAAATTAGCCGATATAAGTAGAGAGAGACTTGGACCACACCTGCTACACCCACGCGCACACACTAAAACACACACACACACACACACACACACACACACACACACACACACACACACACCAACCACGCACACATGCACGCACCACACGTCCTCGTTGGCCTGCAGTCAAAACGATTGTACAAACTCACCAAACACTCAGACTAATATTGATTGTAATACAAAAATATAACAGAAATTTTAATACATAAAAACAAACATATATAGGTGTAGATTGAGGAAAAATACTGACGAAATCCGTCTCGCCCAGCATCTACTAACCATTTAATTGACTAATTTTTTGTACGTACCGTACTAATAGTGCAAGGTCTTGGGTTTTTTTATAAAGTATGGTAATTTTGAGAAAATTATATGAGCAATTATAGTGAGATGATGTTGAATTAAAGGCTTTAACGAGTCTAGGAACAAAAATTCTGTTATGAAGTGAAGAACGCGTAAAATGGCTGTGGTTACTGTGAATGAAAATTGAATCTCGATGTTGAAAAATGTACAAAATTAATGTTCGGTTATATAATTTGCGAGACGTTTTAAAACTTTAAATTTCTTCAAATAATAAATTGTTTGATAAGTACGATTTCGCTTCAGAGCTACTTTTATAATAGATTTTTAAACGACTTCTAAGGGAGCAAGGTTATTTTGAAAACAGCCACCCCATGCTAAATTACCATACTGAAGAATTGATTGGCACATAAGCATAGTTATACAGTTTTTAAAAGATCTATTGTAAGTATATTTCGCAGATTACAGAATATAAAGATAAATTTACGAAGTTTATCCCGCATGTAAGCTACGTGATTACACCACTTCAAACGATTATCAAAAACTACACCCAAGTATTTATACTCACTCACCCCTATCAATACATTCACACAAAACTCATCCATCCTGGCCACCACAAGTATTGCAGCCGTAGCTTAAAAACAAAAGGATCGCCGTCAGCTCGTATAGAGATTGGCATAACATTTAGTTTTTGGCTATATTAACTGTGAGCCGACATTGATCAAAAACCAGCGCTTGACAGTGAGTAGACCGCGCTCAGCCACATCCATCACTTCCTCCCCAGCTTTTCACCCTCAAAATAACCAAAGCGGTGGTTCGTCCGCATAAGGAAATATCTGTCCTTTACACAAAGTCAACCTTCCTAGATTGTTAATAAAAATTAAGAAAAGCAAGGGTCAAGAGTACTGCCTTGCAAAACCCCATACTCAATTTTTGTTGAGGAACGCTTTGTATGGCCTAAAACAGAAACAACTTGATACCGATCGGACAAATAACTTTTGAACTATCTCCAAGAGTTCCCTTGTATTCCAATATATTTTAATTTTTATAGTAATAATTGTCTATCAACTGTATTAAAGCTTTAGCTACATCTATAAAAAATCAATAATGGTTTTTTTTTTATTACGGCTAATCGTGTCATGAACACTTTTAGTTAGCAAATATAAATCGTCATTCAAATTCTTATCTTTTCTGAAACCGAATTGATTTTGTACAAGAATATTATTGATGTTTAAATATTTTTCGAATTGAATTCTGACAACCATTTTTCCAATAATTTAGATAAAACACTAGTTAAAGTTATTGGCCTAAGCTAACACATCGAATTTTTTGGGCCTCTCTTATAGATTGGGATTACTTTACCCATTTTAAAAGATGCTGGGAAAAATTCCATGTGACATTACTATTGTTTATAATATGTAGAAGTGGAAGCTTTAATAAATTAAAAAACATTTTGAAAAGAGTAGCGGGAAGAGTAGCTTTTCCCGGAGCAGACCCGCCTCTAAGGGTTTTGTACAACATGAGCAAGGGACGTCCTCGGATATTGGCTCCAGCTGGAAGTAAGAATTCGCCCCGTAATCCTCGTTATTCATAACGACTTCAGTCAAGGGAGTGCACAAGCACTGGCTAAGTTGGCACCCACCCTAACATAGTACTCATTTAATGTGTTTAGCTACATTATTTATATCATTTGTCCTCAATATTAATTTTGCCATCCAGAAACTGTTCAATAGGAAAGGAATCTTTTTTATTCATGCAATATTTTTCCACTAGAGTTATTATTATTTTTTGATTCATTAATTTTATTTCTAAAATAATTTCTTTAGCCAATTTAATAGTTTTTATTTAAGAGATTTCTGTAGTGCTTGAAACAGGTTTTTAACATTGTATTAAAAGGCTGGCCTTTGAGCTGCTTACTCATTCTATCTCTAACTCGAATTGATTTAATCAGTCCAGCGGTAACCCACGGCTTAGCTTGACGTGCTTAGAAGAAATTGGGTTCTTATTAATTGAGGATTGTAATAGAATATCTTGCAAATATTCAACAAACTTAGATGCAGACAGACTAAACATCCTTGATCTCTAAAATCGGTGTCCAATTTCTTTCAGAGACAAGTAACGGCCAGCAATATCAAAGTCAATATATGTGTTTTTAACGAAAGATGATTGTTTTCTTTTAATTTTAATTAAACTGTGTTGACTTTTGGGAGACAGTAAAAATAGTGATCCGTAATTTTCCCGCTTTGATGACCGCCGACTTAACACCCGTCCGTAGTTTTAATATCCGTAAATATATGATCAATACAACTTTTGGAAAATTCCAGTAAAAACTCTGGTTTGGCACATTAATGCAACTAATGAAACCAGCTCCATACATTACATCAAGATATCGTTGTGGATCGTTGGTTTCAGGTTAAAATACAACAATTTATATCACCTATCAGCCAGTGGAGCCCCGATCCCTGGGCTGGTTTTCAAGATATACCTCGAGATCACTAATGAAAGAGTCAAGGTCACCGACGGACTACAGTAAATGGCGAGCAACGACATCCGCTCCCTGCCAAACGTTATACTCGTATCTAGTTTCAAACATGTGGGCACCGCTCAGATTCACTTCCGCATGACATACTGAAAACATTTATTAACGAAAACAATCACGCCATCATTCTGATTCATACTTTCCTTATTTACGAATCTATCAAGATTCACTTAATAAGTAAATGAAAGAGCAATGTACATCATTATTTATAAAATATTATATTTTACATTTTGAATGCAGGTCATTGAGGATTAAGGAACCACACATTTGTATTTTTGTCTTAAATACATCTTAATAACGTGCACGCTCTTTCCTGCTGAAATACTCTTGTTTCAAGTGAGTCATTTTCGGAAAATTGGCAGCACTGATACAGATTCTGAGACTCAAGATTCAACATACGATGTACCCACTATCATTCCTTATGTAGGTTTAGTCAGTTAATTTGGAACAATGATAACCACTTATTTAAAATTTTTGAACAGCCTTTTTTTAAATTTAGTTATTTTTTTAGAAACCTGTAAATAGAAATATTAATACAAAAACAAATACTTTCAGTAAAACACCCTTTTAAAGTAAAATAAAGGATTTGATATAATTGTATTGTTGTCAATTAAAAAAGTTAAAAATATAGTTATAAGCGATATCAATCAAACTCTAACAGATACTTTGTGATATTTAATCGATAAATATTCCACACAATATTTCATTTTAAAATTACAAGCGCACGTGTTACCAGTTCTAACGATTTAAATTATTTCCATATCTTGACAGAAAATGGTCTGTTGTACCAAAAACTGTAATCAACTTTCTTTTTTTAGTTCTGCATGTTCTTAGTTAAGTCGTAAGAGTGTATTATAAACAAGAAACAGGAATCCATCTCTTTCATTAGAGATCTGATGTTGCTTTAGATGGATGTGAAGTTACAGAAATCAGAGTTCGTATTCCAGGATTTATACTGTGTTTTACGAATGATCTTATCCCTCATACATTTAAGGTGGTTCGAAGCAGCTCGTATTCAATTAATTGTAGTTTACATACAAATGATGAAAAAAAAAGCTAATCCGTATTTCTAAATAATATAGGCTAATACATATTGTGATTTCCTTCAACATTTACAACACTTAGCTAGACTTTTCAGTAATTTTTGAACCGATGCTAATAAAAAAGTTATAAATATTTAACAGACTTAGTGATAATGAACTTATTATTTGAGAGGCAGGACAAAACTAACATATTTCTGACTGTCTATCTAAACGACGTCTGTAGGAAGAACTGATACATGGACTTAAAACTTTGAATGAATCTTCATTTCTATATAAGCAATAGTGAGACGATAATGTTTCATGTCACTCCATGGTATATCTAGAAGACTTTTTACATCTGTCTTATAAGTAACCATTATGGCAACAATAAAATTGCAAAAAATAAGTACTTAAACAGACTGAGTACAATCATATAACATTTTAACACTTAACATAGTAAACCCATAATAAAATGAGTGTTGGTTTTAAAAGTTTATTAAAAAGATATGTAGTAAGTAAACTACCATTTATTAGTGAAACTTTTGAACATCTGCCACTTTGTACTGGCATTAACGTTCTTACATGCCGTTTTGTGTTCTTCATCTCTGATATATAAACCCTTTAAATAATGTACATATGTACCTATGCTTACATTTAAACTTTTTTAACTCCTAGACGACAGTTCTCCAATGGATGTGAAGTGTCACTAACTACCCTAAAAACTTGTTAGGGTCCTGTATGCGTTTACAAATATTAAATTTTCCAACTTGGGAGAATAACAGTATGCCAACACACCACAGCTAAGCCACAATTAAATACATGATGTCATTTTTTTTAACCGTGAACCAGCGCCATTTCCAAAGATAAATTTTTGGAGGTAGATTTTTTGGTATTGTGTATTGTATTCAATGAATTACTTTACTTAGTGTTACTTAAGATTTTCTTTTAACTTCTTATGAGTCTAATATCCCCCACCCAAGTATGAATAAAAACCAATGGTAACTTAAATAAAGTATATTTTTACGTATATCTATTATGTAACAAGTATTGTTCCCTTTATCTTTAGTTATTCAGGCAATATTAGGCCTTTGTGAGACTTTATGAACATCTTTGAGTAGGTAAAAAATAAAATATTGCATGCATAAATTTACGAAGTGTTGGTATTTTCTTTTAGTAGTTACCATACAATGACATCTGTTCTATATTTTATTGGTATGTACCAAATGTGTAGTAATATACATATAAGTTAAATTTAAATACACATAACACGAGTTTATTTAATATTACATTATACTTATGAAAATTTACGAATGAAATAACTCTTAAAAAACCAACGTTCTTATTGTTTTATATTTTTTTATTTTGTAATATTTTAAATAGCTTACATTCTAAGTACAACCTTAGGTGGTCAGTTATTTCTTTAAGTATTGACTGATTGTGGTCGCTGTGTGAGACCGATCCCTAAAAACTGGGAAAAAAAATGCTCCTAAGGTGGATTGTGCTGAATGTAAATTGTCATTTCATGGAAAAATGTGTCGATCTTACACCTGACGACATTTCAGTATTACGTCGAGAACAATACCGTATGGAGGTGTGAAGCTTGCGCCAAGTAACGACGTAAGAGCATGGCCCTTGAGTCATCTATGACCTCTACATTACCAATGAGGATGTTTTTAATCTAGTATCGGAATTGAGAAAGGACCTGAGAGGAGTTGAAGCTGGACTGGGCAAATCGATCAACACTGCCTTTGAAGAGTTAAAGGAGACTAAAGGCCTGGTTAGTAAACAAGGAGAGGGAAATGTCAGCACTGTGGTGAAAACAGTGGGGGCGAGCCTTGGACCTGACGATAGATGAAAATATGATCAGTGCTTGCCATAGACTGCGAAACAGGGAAGGATCTGGGCAAGCCCCCTGGAATTATAGTGAAGATGACCCGACGCATGGATGCTGAGGCTGTCCTCCAAAAAAGGCGAGTGAAGCGTAATTTAAATACGCACGATATAGGCCTAACTGCAAGTCCTGCGATGCCTATATATATTAATGAAAGCCTGAGCCCTGGACGACGCCGACTTCTGAACGCAGCCCGGGAAAAGAAAAGTGAAAAAACATTACACGTATCTATGGATCAGAGGAGGCAAGATATTAATGAGGGAAGGCGGAGGGCGAACCTGTGAAAGTTTGTAACTTCGTTGGCGGACCTGGATTAATTGTGAACTACAGTTTGTGGAAATGAGGTTAGAAAAATTGTATATTTAGGCTAGTATTAGTTATCAATCCGACACGTTTTTTTTTTGTTGTGAAATATTAATAACACTAATAGTATAGTAGTTTTAAATCAAAATATTAGAAGCGTAAGGCAGAATTTCACTTTATTTTTAAGTGAATTAGAATCTGCTCGATTATTTCCTGATATAATAGTTTTAACTGAGACATGGATTAGTAAAGCTGAATTAAAATTATTATACAATTTCTGGCTACAATGCTTTTGCTAATTGTAATGAGGAGTACAGGGCGGGAGGTACCATAGTGTACGTCCGCGACTGTTATCAGTGTAGCGGTGTGAGTGAGAGAGATGATATTAGATCAGCTGATGTTCTGCAGCTAGACGTCAGAGTCAGTGACCTTGAGCGCTTTACACTGATCGCAGTCTACCGTCTCCACTCTGCCTTGCGCTCCGCATTCATTGATGATATTGAGGATGTATTAACGGGTCTAGGAAATCGTAATATTGTTTTTGGTAGGTGATATGAATTTAGATATATTGAGTCAGTCAGCTGAGAGCGATAATTATTTGAGCCTTTTGAGCAGCAAGGGAATGTTAAATTTAGTTAATGAAAACCACTAGAATTAAAGGAAATTCGTCTACATGTTTAGATCATGTTTTTGTACGGTTCTTTAAAAAGGGCAATCTTCAATTTGACTTCAAAGCTAATGTTTTCCATTATAATGTAACTGATCATTCTACTGTTCTGTTTTCAATTCACTTTTGCAATCCAATAATTAAAGATACTGAAGAGTACTATAGCCAGATTGATTTGGAAAAACTTACTGCTGAACTTATTAATGTAGATTGGGCTTGTGTATATGAAAAAAATACTGTGTCTGATGCTTTCCAATGCTTTATTGATGTATTAGAACTAAGTATAGGTAAATTGCAAGTTTGATGTACGTTCAAATAAAAGTAAACAGGTGCATAAATTAAAACCTTGGGACTACTGATAGGCTATCATTTAAGCTTCAAAAGAGAAAAAAAATTACAAGTTATTGATGAAAAAATCCAAATAATGTAAAACTTAAACAGTATTATACTAATTTTCGAAATCAATTAAATTTAGAATTAAAAAAGTTCAAAGGAGTCATTTTTTAGAGATAGGTTTGAGGGTTCGATCAATGATGTTAAGCCACAATGGAAAATAGTTAACGAACTAATTGGTGAAAATACAAAAAATACTGTAATAAGGGAGGTCGTTGGGGAATCTTGTATTATACACGAACCTAAACTTATCGCCAATGAATTCAATTCACATCTTTTAAATGCCCCTCGGAAATTGAGAGGTCAAATAGATCAATCGAATCTAGCGCAGCACACGGTTTTTCGACAACGTATTCAATCAACGCATCAATCTTAAATCTTTTTTTATGCAACCTATTTTTAATTGAGGATGTTTCTTCATTTATTCTAGTTTGAAAAACAACAAATCACCAGGATTTGACAAGGTCAGTCCAACGATGATAAAAAAAAATAGCTCCCAGTATTATTCCGATATTAACATATCTCTATAACTTCAGTCTTATGACAGGGGAATTTCCTAGATGCTTAAAAAGTTGCAATAGTAGTTCCAATCTTCAAACGTGGGGGACCCTACACAGCCAAACTGTTACCGACCAATTTCTTTGCTCTCAGTTTTTTCAAAAATATTGGAAAAGGTTGTTAAAAAGCAGTTACTTTCATTTCTTAATAAAAACAAATTCTTTAGTAATAATCAGTTTGAGTTTCGAGAGGGTATGTCTACTGAGGATGCCTTACTTTCATTCATGGAATCAGTTTACGAGCCAATTATTAATATAGTAAAAAGGTATCTGCATTGTTCATTGATATTACAAAAGCTTTCGACACGATTGATCATGAAATTTTACCTCATAAGTTATGGCTGGCTGGTATTAGAGGTTTACCACTTGACTGGTTTTCTAGTTATCTCACGGGGAGAGAACAAAGGGTAAACATTGGTGGCGTCATGGGAGATCCAGGGAAAATTGAATTTGGTGTTCCGCAGGGTTCTGTTTTGGGTCCAATACTTTTTTAAATTTATGTCAATGATCTTTGTAATGGTTGTTTTAATGGTAAATTGGTTGCGTTTGCCGATGGACACTGCTTTTGTTTATACAAACCATGACTTAAATTCGCTTTACCAATCAATGTCAAAAGATTTATTTTTCCTAAGGTTATGGTTTGACAAAAACTTTATGATATTAAGCGAAAAAAAACTAAAGTTCATGTTATTCAGTCTGAGATTCGACTCCAAAATTTAATTTCCCACTTAAATTTCATGAAACTAAATGCCTTGTTCCGCTTGTTCCTGATTGTGACTGTTTGGAATTACAGCAAGTCAATAATATGAAATATTTAGGTTTAATCATTGATTATCAATTGACCTGGAAAAACCATATTTCAAAATTAAAAAAAGAGCTTTATTTCAGTTTGAGAAAGTTTTACCTATTAAATCAGTTGTGTGGGTCTAACAAAATTTTAGTCAATGTATATCACGCTCTTGTAGGATCCAGGATAAGCTATGGTATCACATGCTGGGGTGGGACATACAGTACTACCTTATATCCGATAGTAATTTTTCAAAAAGATTCATCAGACTTATTTCGAAAAGGACAAGGTTTGAACATACTTGGCCACTGTTTGTTGAGATGAAAATTCTTCCTCTACGGTATTTATACATTTTTAAAGTCCTAAAAATGTTTTACATTAGAAGCTCTGCTTTTCAATAACAAGACAGCCTAGTTACAATATTAGGCGGTACCAAGTCGTTAGTGTGCCTAAATCAAATTTAAATATACATCAAATATTTTACAGTAGTTTTGCACCACGATTATTTAACATAATTAGTTTATAAAATTGGCGACTTCACAACACAGAGAGAGTTTTTGAAAAAATTGAAAAAATGGCTTTTTGAACAAGAAGCTGTCGATAAAAATATTAAAAATATAGTAAAGTAGGTTGAGTCTTGAACATTTTGAATCGCTTGCACTTACTTCTTGCCTGAATTTCCTATGTGTTTTTGGTACATCTATTTGTTTGCTTACTGGTATTTGTCACTATCTCTTTAGTGTCTTTTTATTTCTTTGAATTGTAAATATAATTACTTGGTATGTTGGTGAAGGAGATTTTTTACCATTGAAGTTACAAAGAAATAATTTCCATTCAGTGGCACAGTATGTTTTTTAAATCAATCACTTTTTCATACATAATTTTTAAACTATTTGTTACGTTTCGCTGCTAGCCGTTTCATTCTTTTTGTTTAAAACAAGTGATGGAGATCCCAGCTCAGGCTTTGCCTAGGGGATTCCTATTTATTTTGCCTTATATTTATTTATATTGTTATTGTGTTAATTTATTCTACCTTTTTATTGTTATATTTTGAACTCATGGTATTGTAAAAACTGTGTTGTGTACTTGTATATGAAAATGTACTGTTTTGTACTTGTTTTTTGGCAAAATAAAGATTATTTATGTATTTATTATTTTATTATTTAAATCAATGCTGTAGAAATTAAGACACATGATTACATTGTGAATACCTTCGGCGAATGTATATATCCTATTATAATAGAAGTCAAGTCTTAGAAAGGAAGTAAAATTATGTAAAATTAAGTGGAAAAGTGTTTCTCGCTTGTTAAAGGAACAAATGGCTCTTTACTTTAATCCCAGAGACAGAGTTTTATTGAATGCCTAGATTTACATTTTTACTTCCCCCATTCATCTAGATAATTATTTTCATTCACTGTAAATGCTTATGAATTACAAGATAGTAGATATAAATATTTAAGTATGAATTATTTTCTAGTTTTGGCCTCAAAATACAAATTTATAATATTATTGTATATTATATTGTTCCATAGGCTATGCAGTATTTGGTCTTCTTTAATACTCGTATTTAATTCTGAAGCCAACATTACGTTCAATGTTTAATACAAAACCCAAACGTTAAGATTGGGGAAATAAATTTTTATGATAGTAATATAAATAATACCTCTATACAACATTGATCTGTATGAAATAATTTTACTGTTTTTAATTAATAAATAAATTGGTTTATCGTATAATGAAGTAAGAACATTTTTTGATGCATAATTTTCTTTCTTTTCATTTGCGGAGGCTACTATGCACAACTTTGTAAAACCTCTTTAATTTGTGAGACCTGACGGGACTACACGAGTGACATTGCATGGATGATCTGTGTCTGTAGTGGTTGGCTCTTGGCAGACCTGAGTCTATCTCTCTCCACTAGTTGATTCTTCAACTACAAGTTGTGAAATCACTCACGTCTCTTCCTTAAGAGAGTTGACGGGACTACACGAGTGACATTGCATGGGTGATCAGTGTCTGTAGTGGTTTGGTCTTGGCAGACCTGAGACTCTCGCACTCCACTAGTTGATTCTTCAACTACAAGTTGTGAAATCACTTACATATGTCTTTTCCTTAAGTGAGTTGACGGGACTACACGAGTGACATGACCTGGATGATCTGTGTCTGTAGTGGTTGGCTCTTGGCAGACCTGAGACTCCTGCTCTCCACTAGTTGATTCTTCAACTACAAGTTGTGAAATCACTCACTTACGTCTTTTCCTTAAGAGAGCTGACGGGACTACACGAGTGACATTGCATGGATGATCTGTGTCTGTAGTGGTTTGGTCTTGGCAAACTTGAGACTCTCGCTCTCCACTAGTTTATTCTCCAACTACAAGTTGTGAAATCACTCACTTACGTCTTTTCCTTAAGAGAGCTGACGGGACTACACGAGTGACATTGCATGGGTGATCAGTGTCTGTAGTGGTTTGGTCTTGGCAGACCTGAGACTCTCGCACTCCACTAGTTGATTCTTCAACTACAAGTTGTGAAATCACTTACATATGTCTTTTCCTTAAGTGAGTTGACGGGACTACACGAGTGACATGGCCTGGATGATCTGTGTCTGTAGTGGTTGGCTCTTGACAGACCTGAGACTCTTGCTCTCCACTAGTTGATTCTTCAACTACAAGTTGTGAAATCACTCACTTACGTCTTTTCATTAAGAGAGCTGACGGGACTACACGAGTGACATTGCATGGATGATCTGTGTCTGTAGTGGTTGGCTCTTGGCAAACCTGAGACTCTCGCTCTCCACTAGTTTATTCTCCAACTACAAGTTGTGAAATCACTCACTTACGTCTTTTCCTTAAGAGAGCTGACGGGACTACACGAGTGACTTGCATGGATGATCTGTGTCTGTAGTGGTTGGCTCTTGGAAAACCCGAGACTCTCGCTCTCCACTAGTTTATTCTCCAACTACAAGTTGTAAAATCACTCACTTACGTCTTTTCCTTAAGAGAGCTGAGGGGACTACACGAGTGACATTGCATGGATGATCTGTGTCTGTAGTGGTTGGCTCTTGGCAAACCTGAGACTCTCGCTCTCCACTAGTTTATTCTCCAACTAAAAGTTGTGAAATCACTCACTCACGTCTTTTCCTTAAGAGATCAGACGGGACTACACGAGTGACTGCATGGCTGATCAGTGTCTGTAATGGTTTGCCCTTTGTAGAATATTTATGAATATTTTCCAATTCTTGTCTACGTACGTTCAAATAATTATGTCCATATACATTTTAAGGGTTATGTAATTGTTGGTAAATAAAAATTCATAGGACTAAAGAATAGATCACCGTAGGAATGGAAGTTTTGTATTACAAAGCGAAACACACATCCGCCGGAAGTAAGTGGGGACACGTCCGCTCAAACATCGCTGCTAAACAACAGGAAGAGAGAAACAAACAATTGCACAATCAAGCAGGCTGATACCATCAGAGACGTTGGTGAACCTCAAATCACACTTTTGTAGCAAAGCGTAACCACAACCTTACATGTTCCAACTCCAGACTCTCATAGCAGAGCCCAACCTTACAATTTTGACAATGAGTATGCGCTTAATCTACTATACTATAGTAGGTAATTTGTTTGGTTGTCTATAGAGAGTAGTCGATACATTTTTTAAATTCGTCTTCTACTTAGTTCAGTCGTAAGAGATAATTCAAAACGGAGAAGAGGAATCCAGAATCATTAATCCCTTTTTCCAAGGATACGGTGCTGCTGTAAATGAAAATACATTTAGTGAAATAAAAGTTTCCTTATTTTTATTTCATGTGGTGAAAGACACCTATGTGAATTTTTCCTAATAATTGGATTGTATACACTTTTCTTAATGAGTTTAATTTCCATACTGTAGTAAGTAATTTGTTTGGCCCCCTTTAGAGAGTTGTTGACTTTCTTTTACACCACATATTCTACTTAGTTCAGTCGTAAAAGATGATTCAAATCGGAGAAGAGGAATTCAGAATCGTTCATCCCCCTTATATTGCAAATTATGATGCTGGAAATAAAAATAAATTAGTGTAATAAAAGTTTCCGTATTTTTTCTGTATTTTTACTAAATTTTGCTAAAGACAGCTGTGTAAAGTGTCCCTAAATCTAATCATTTGATGGTGTACACTTTCCTAACAATATTCTATTTTACTATTTGCTCCATCTGAGGTTTATGAAGTTCTTTCCTAAATGTTACGTTGAGAGTAGTAGTGGTGAAATTTATATTCAGTATTAAAAATTAATAACATTTTATAATCGTGTTTACAAAACTATATCCTACGAAATATGTTTGTAGGAAAGACATCCTTTTTCTTTGTTTCTGAAAGTTCTATGATTTCCAACAGCTTAGTTTTACCCTCTCGCTAAGGACCCTGTCTATAATCGGTTACATATCACAAGCCAGAACTAGCACAATCTTTTGATAATGTCAGTACAGAGAGCGAGAGGTAACGTACTTTCCTTAATAAAATCTTTAAAAATTCGTAAGCAAGTTATTGCAACATTGTTTTTATCAGGCGAAAGAAATCATGGTAAAACATTGTATTGCTGTTGATAAACAAAGTGTACAGGGATATTCCCTTGCACTTAATAATAGCTAGTCTGGATTAGGTTTAAAATTATGCAATTACACAAAATATTCAACAAATTTAAGTAACCAATAGAAAAATAACTTTCTATTCTTTTGGTTTTTAATTTTGTTCCTTTAAAGGTAGATTCAACAAACTAATCGATTACTTCAATTTTTGTTTTCTTATATTTATGGTGCTAAAAAAATTTTTCTTTGCATAAATTTACGATATATGGTTTTTATAGCACCTATAAAATATAACAACTAGTCCATTTTATTGGTAAATACCAAGTATGTTATTTTATATTTTAATTTGCGCAGACTGATAGTTAACTCATATAATATTACATTATTCAAATATTAACTAAAATTGAGATTGGGTTCGACAGAGATAATTTATTTTATAAAAAAAATACTTTCCTTTACAAACAAGCTTAGTTAGTTGTGTTTTTACATATTCAATCAAAAACACAATGTTACACAATGATATAGCAAAATAGACACGTGTCTAAATTATGGAACCCATATTTTAATGCTACGGTAAAATGTTATTATAACAGCAAAGAAGTCTTGAAAGGAAGTGAAACTGTTTGGAATAAAGTGTACAAATGTTCCTCAGTTGTAAAAGGGACAAAAGGCTCCTTACTGTAATCCCAGAAGTGGAGTCTTTATTGAATGGGTGGATTTAATGTTTTTCTTCTCTCATTCATCTCCATATTCTCTTTCAATATCAGTGCTTATAAATTATAAGTCAGATATTCCACAAACACATTTTAAATTAATTAAGACAAGTACGTAATGGGTTATGTAATAAATGTATAAAATAGTGATTTTTGGTACTGTTACTGATTATATTTGGTCCCAGGTTATAAATGTAATACAAATCTTTTGTGAATTACATTATGGCATTGGATGTCCAGCATTTAGCTGGAGGCTATCGTTTTTATACTAAAAAGACCTTTTTTAATGGCAGTAGGTACTTTATGAATGGATTGAAGATGAAATGACAATAATTACGTCATAAGCAATAATCCCAATTATTTGTTTATAAAATATGCATATCCATTTTAGATGAAAATACTTGCATGAAAATTTATATACAGTTCTCTTCAACTATAAAAGACTACAAACTAGATTAATTCGAAAAATTTTCCATATTAATATTGATTAAGATCCAAATCAAGGAATTAAGGATTTCGATCAATTAAGGATTAAGCTCTATGGTAATCCAGGAATGTAAAAGCACGGAGTTGAAACCAGAGGCTAATTCCATTTCGATTTCTATGGAATATATGGAGTTGGCCTTTACTAACATTTGTGTCTGAGAACGTGAATTTCAAATTTTTATAACTACATAGTAATTTAGGAATTATCAGTCATTTGGCAATTTACATAGACGACTATAGGAAATTTGTGGATAAAAATGTTGGTTCTGGATCTGAGTTGGATAGTTGACTAAAAATTAACCTTACCTCTTTCTTAAGGACATTGTCCAGAATTGTCGTATAGTCAATGGTTTTGATGCTAGTACTTCGCTCCACTGGCTCCAATACCTTTGTTATAATTAATGTTATTTTTAAAATATAATGCTGGAGGCTATCTTTTGATATCTAAAGAAGACATTTCTTAATTTTCGATTTAGTGGCAGTAGTTTAGGAATGGTTTCAAGATGCAATGACCAAAATTAAGTCAAAATATTGTGGAACATATCATAAACTATCTAGTAATTTAGTAATTATTAGTCATTATGTAGTTTACATAGACGACTATAATAATTTTATTGACAACAATGTGGAAAACAATAACAAAAGTTTGACCTTACCTTTTCCTTAAGTAGCATCCATGTAAACTGTCATTTACCCTGTAACCACTGGTAATTTTTGTTAACATGCTAGGTACATATGGTTTAAATGGTTTTCAAACTGTTAAAATTTACTATTATTTGTATGATTTAAAAATAAATTTCTTGAAAGAATAAAATTGCACAAAGTCGGGTTTTTTTTATACTAATACCATTAATGTAAAATACAATAATACACTGATTCCAATCACACTACGAAAACTTAAGATGCCCCCCCCTGTCAGCTTTACCAGAGACCAGCGATTCTTATAAAAGCACGCCAGACCGCGAAAACCCCTAATACCATGCGCGGGAATCGAATGATCGACTCAAGGCAAACTCCCGCGTCCATTAGTGGCAAACTAGTGCCTTAGACCTCACAGCCATCCCGACTTTATTGTTCGTGCAGATAGCTCACTCACGATTATCGTTTTGGTAACCTCACAGAAATCCCGACTTGATGGTTCGTGCAGATAACTCACTCACGATTTCGCTCCAACATTAGCTCCCTCACGATTATCGTTTTGGTAACCGCATAGAAATCCCGACTTGATGGTTCGTGCAGATAGCTCACTCACGATTATCGTTTTGGTAATCTCATAGCGATCCCGACTTGATGGTTCGTGCAGATAGCTCACTCACGATTAACGTTTTGGTAACCTCATAGCAATCCCGACTTGATGGTTCGTGCAGATAGCTCACTCGCGATTTCGCTCCAGCATTAGCTCACTCACGATTATCGTTTTGGTAATCTCATAGCCATCCCAACTTGATGGTTCGTGCAGATAGCTCACTCGCGATTATCGTTTTGGTAACCTCATAGCCATCCTGACTTGATAGTTCGTGCCGATAGCTCTCACGATTATCGTTTTGGTAACCTCATAGCCATCCCAACTAGATGGTTCGTGCACATAGCTCACTCACGATTATCGTTTTGGTAACCACATAGCCATCCCGACTTGATGGTTCGTGCAGATAGCTCACTCGCGATTATCGTTTTGGTAACCTCATAGCCATCCCGACTTGATGGTTCGTGCAGATAGCTAACTCGCGATTATCGTTTTGGTAACCTCATAGTTATCCCGACTTGATGGTTCGTGCAGATAGCTCACTCACGATTATCGTTTTGGTAACCTCACAGCCATCCCGACTTGATGGTTCGTGCAGATAGCTCACTCGCGATTATCGTTTTGGTAATCTCATAGCCATCCCTACTAGATGGTTCGTGCAGATAGCTCACTCACGATTATCGTTTTGGTAACCTCACAGCCAACCCGACTTGATGGTTCGTGCAGATAGCTCACTCACGATTTCGCTCCAGCATTAGCTCACTCACGATTATTGTTTATGTAGCGTTCGCAATCGTGACTCGTAGCACTTATAGAGTTAAGATCCTTCAATAATAATTGCGGCCTTCGCGGAGATTCATAGATAGAGATTTTTTAAAGCAAACACACTCCAGAGTTGTTTTTGGAAATCAAAAGTAGACAGTATTTCACAATACGATTTTGCAAGATGTATTGCGTGCATAAATAACTTCGACTCTACACCTAGCAGAAACAGTTGTAATATTTGTGATTTATTAAAATAAAATTGCAATAATCACAGATACCTATCATAGAAGAATTGATTTACGTCGAGAAAGATCATCTTCACAAATAAGTTAGTATCGGAAATACTCTATGCCACTGTATCAGGTCTGGAAATCCAATGTCTGTAAGGAATTCCTATCTACGCTATAGTTGATTCTATAGTACGTTTACAGTCTATGTTTATAGCAATTAGTTTATATCTCCATGACCCACCCAAGTTCATCCTACAGTAGTTATGTTATGTTTAGAAATGTCCCGTAGTCTTTCGATACAAGGTCGGCAGAAGACTACTGCGCCACGGCAGCATTTACGATTTACCGCTACTTAATTTAAACCATATTGATTTTCATGCCTCTCTGACGTTAGTGATAGTGTAAAAATTCCCATCATCAACACTGTTCCATTGCCAAACTTTTAATTCTGTAGTGTAAACTTTTCCTGAAATAATATTATAGAATAGTGTTCAGAACGAAGTATCCCATTCAAGGATCCTTAAAATCAACGAAAGTGATAGGCTAAGGTGAGATCCTTATTATTTTTATATGGTTTTAAAGTACAGTATAAGGATTTATTAATAAAATGAAGAACATAAATTTTTATAAGGAAGAGCGTTTATACCCACCTCACATTAGTTTAGTTAGTTAGATATGTTCGAATATTGATAAAGATTGTTTAATCTTACTGTACAAACTCTGTATTAGTTAAAGTTCAGACTGAAGGACAAAGCGAAAGTTTAAACAAATAAATATATTGTAAGTTACTTTTGTTTTTTAGTGCTAAGTCTAATATTATAGTGTTTTAAGCTTGATTCCAAAATGTACTATAAATTGATGTATGTGAAATTAATATTTTAACATTTATGTCACCTAACAACCACAGTTTTTTTACGTAGTATTTAATTTGCTTCTTACAGAATATCCAATACTTAAAAGAAATGTTGGATAAGAAATGATATTATACCACTTTTTATTGGTTAATAGTACGAACTGTTCAGAATAAAATTTTCTATATGTTATACCGAACATTCTGACCTGTTTCTTGGGGAAATGTTATTGTTGCTGAAAGATAAAAGGAGTTTTATTTACTCTATTTTTTGCATTTTCCAAGGGATTTCTCAAAAACAACGGAACTTGAAATTTTTGGATCTGTTTTAAACACCCCGATTTACATGGTGAGCTGAAATCCGGGTGAAACCTTTACGTTAGCCGAAATTCGCTAACGAAGCATTCTCGGACCTATGTTTCTTTAACTTTATTCATTATGTTTATATGCAGAATGAGCTCTTATAGTTTCTGCTTATATGCTTATAGCATCACCCTGTAAATATATATATATATATATATATATATATATATATATATATATATATATATATACCTTACCAGTGTCAGATAGCTTTGTTAAAATAAAAATCTCTAAATTAAATACTGTATTCAGTTAAGAGTATAGTAATTTATTGAATTGACCGTATTGGTTTTTTTAATTTTACATGAAAATTGCAGTTAGAATAGCAACAATTAGACAAACCCTTTATAGACCTCGCCAAATCTTCGATGATGATGATGTCTGTGAATGATGTTTACGAACTGGTAAATGATAGAATTTATTGTGCCGGCTTGTTTGTCCATTAAAGACTTTTATTTAAAAAAAAGATCCGTTACACATTTGAGGCAGGAGACTACAGTTGACAGTATGAATTTACAACGTAGAGTTTGAACAATATTATAGAATATAATTTTGTTACATTATAAATATAACCTTAAAATAAAATAAATATTTATAATAGTCATTTGTAAATAAAAAAGAATATTGAGGATTAATTTTTAAGACACAACTATATTACAACCAACGCAATGGTTTGCTTGAAATGAATAATATATTTTAGAACAGAAAGTTTGCTTTAATGTTGTCGATGTTCCCAGAGGCTGCGTCAATATTGACACTTTCGATCACAGTCGTCTTTTACCTAGCGGATTCTAAATTGACCTGTCAGTTGTGAATTGCTCCGTAATATATTGTGGAAGCCAACCAATATTGCCGAGTTACTATACAATTTAGAAATAACCGAACACCAGGAATGTTAATCAAATAATATCGTCCCTATTTACATACATATGTAAATCATAAATTAATTTCGTTATTTAACTTTCTAAAGAAAATAATTTAATTTTTCTAGCTATACCTTTTGATTTAAAAAAAATTACATTTATTTTAATAACATAATTTGTAATATAAATAAATGTTATTTTTTTCCAATTGGGCCAGTAAAAATGATTTGGCGTATTTTTGTATATAACAATAATTACAAGCAACTGGAATATTCCACCACAAAAAACAATCAGATACTTAATAAACGACATCATATATCAAAGGCAAAGTGTAGGAAGTGGTCATCGTGATCGACAAAATTAAGGAATAATTTACTACTATTTTTGAAAAGAAGACAATCACACTACTCTTGTAAACCTAACACAATATATTTTCACTAGTAGTAGGTATCCCGGCTTCGAACGCAATTTTAAAAATCGTAGTCCTTATACTACTTAGCAGTTCTTATACTACTTAGTAGTCCTTATATGTTGAGATCTTTTTATCTATGAGGAAATAAATAAATATTCATTTATTCGTTTTGTATAGTGTCAAGAACAGAAAAAGAAAACGAACGTACGATAGACTTCTCTGCCTCTTTTGTTATGTTTATGTATGTGCCGTACTTCGTTGAAGGCATATTTAGAAAAACAAAATAACGTTTTTTCTAAGAAGTAGAAACATGGAAAATTCAACAGTTTCCAGGTTTTGAAAACTGTCCTGTAAAACTATGATGTTTAAGCTAGCGATGATACAAATTGCTTTTTTGTAATTTTTACACTTACAATGAAATTATTAAATGCTCCAAAGATGAATTCGCTCCGGAAGAGTTTTCGAGACAGCCCTAAGTCTCGTTTAAATGTGTTAAAATCTTATTATTTTAAATATCTAACAAAGGACATGTTGAGAATATACAGGTAGTAAAAATATTTTAACCGTACTAGTATTGTTAACAATAAAAATATCTAAATTAACTAGAATTTTAAAAGTTTAATTACGTTTTTTAATTACGTAAAAGTACAAATTGTCACAGTAAAATTTTCAGTTTTAGTTGCTGGAGTGGCTATTTTATTTTCACCTATTGATAAAGTACGACATTATGGCACATAGATAGAGATGCAAACATATCTTCACTTAACTAATTTGCATCTGTATTTAATTTAATGAAAAAGTCTTGAAATATAGTTCACTGTTCATCTTCAGTATATTTTTATTATATTATTAATATTATTTAAACATCACTTCTCGAATACATAAACTCTTATTGCTCGAGTTGTATGAACAGCTGATTTGATTAAATAGGGTTTATTACGGATTATATTATTGAAAACATAAATTAGGATTTATCTCAAAAAGTTATTTGTTAATTCGTAGTGGTAAATCAATTTTGTACTAAGAAAAATTTAATTAGGAGTATAACAAATATGAAACATGATTTAAAACAACTATTATGTTAATCTTAATCTCTATTGGGCTATTTTACTACAATTTAATTAACTTCCCAGACAATTTTCATATACAGTACAATTTTAATATAAAAGTAAAAACCCGTTAAAGTAATGCTAACAAAATACATTTTGTATGCAAATCATTGGTGCTAGAATATTTTAGAACAACATTTTCTGTGCCATACAATGCATTTGTATTTCTTATACATAGTATAATGAGTAAAGCGGACGTTTTACGTCTATAAACTGGAGACTCGAACCCTAAGCCCTTGAAACGTAATCATGACGTTTTAAACTATTCCTAAGGAATAATTTTAAGAAAAGCCTATTCAGTTTAATATTCTAAGATTATCCGCTCTCTATTAAACAATGTAAGCCACCTTTAATGATTACAACCCTCTATCAATTCCAAATTTATTTCGTATAAATTAGTTAAGTTATACATGTAACGCTATGTAATTTATTTTTCAGCTTTTAAAATAGGTATTCATTTATAAGAATAATGTTTTAGGAAACCTAGCTACTTTTCTTAATTAACAATAAACATTTATATAAGAATGAGGACGGTGGTTATTTAATCCTGTTTGTTGGGTTTCAGGTACATACGTGGTTATGGCTGTGCTTACTGACTCTGTTCTGCTAGATGTGCTCTTAGCTATCATTCCTGCTCTTTACTTTCTGTACTGGTACATCACAAACAACGATGACTACTGGGACAAAAAAGGCGTGACCAACGTGAAGAAAGGGTTCTTTTGGGGTGCATTTTTTGGAAAGCAATCACAAACCGACAGAATTAAGGAAATATACGATCAATTTCCTGATGAAAAGTATGTAGGACTGTGCAAATCCAAAACGCCTTTTCTAATTTTGCGAGATCCAGTCTTAATAAACAAGGTTTTGGTGAAAGATTTCACTTACTTCCAAAACAGGGGATACCCAATACGTAAGAAAGATATAATCTCTAAAAATTTGTTTGGATTAAGAGGAAGTGAATGGCGATCATTACGTCAGAAGTTAACGCCCACTTTTACAACTGGAAAATTGAGAGGAATGTTCGAGCAGATCGCCAAAAGTGGTGACAATCTGATTAAAAAGATAGAAGAGGTTTCAACTGTGAATAAAGAAGTTAATTCTGTTAACCTTCTGTTTGAATTCACGTTAGATGTGATCGCAAGCTGTGCTTTCGGAGTCCAGTTCCCACCAGGTAGTCCTGACTTCAAAAAGTTCAAGATGATTGCAGAAAAAATGTTTTCCGGTTCCCGTTTGCGACTTTTGAAATTGGTTGTTATAAGAATGGCGCCAAAAATATCTGATTTTTTAAATATAACAGTATCTTCAAAAGAAGCTTCAGAATATTTTATGAATATGATCAAAGCCAATATAAAATGTCGTAAGGAAAATAATATCTACAGGAACGACTACTTTCAACTACTATTATCACTGAAGGAGGATGAAGAGAATGGAAAGTTCAATCCCCCTGTAGCTTCTCACGTTAATGAGGAAGACGCTCTTATTGACCAGATGAGTTACACAGAGCAGGATGACAAATCATTGAATACATCTGAAATATGTAAGTTGTACATAAGATATTTTATTCTAGTCCAATGTAATTCATTATAACTGCTATATAATTTCAAAAAGCACAAGTAAGAATGTGGTATGAAAATAAATTGTAAGTATGAAATGGTAGCATAGTCAAAATAAGAAGAGAACTTTTTAAAAATTGTTTATGAGGGTTTGATTCAGATCTCTATCCGCTTTGTACTTTCGTTTCGTGTACAAAAGTTCGCTGTGCACTTGGTTCCCTGCCCTTTTTACTGCTAATTCCGCTACACACTAAGAGATAGTTAAAAACTGTTTAGCTAAACCCTACACAGTATCTGAGGCAATGATATTTAAGTTCCATGTATTCCATTACCACTTCCCACTGTAATGGTAAATTACATGGATTTGAAGTGGTACAGAAAACAATTTTTGATTAACAATTAAAGACTCGAACTGAGAAACGACGGAAGATTCTATAACTTACACCAAACGTAGGTTCACGATTTAACATTGTGTCACTTTATCCATATTATTTATCCTACACTGAGTGAGTGGAAACTATTCATTTGAAGTCAACTTTTAACACAAAATTCAATAGCAAATCTGCGAATAATATGGTGCCCCTTGCTTGATAACACGGAAAACACTACATAGATCTATTACTATCTAATGGTAGAGTCGCCGATGTGTCCTGCATGCTTCATAGCAAAGTAATATCAAAATAGTTCCGGAGAGTTTGTATGAAATGATCACTTACATAGCATTGGATACAGATGTTTCTTTAAAACAGTTTATTTCTTCGTTACGTGTTACATATTGGTGACAACACATTAATATTACGCTTGCAACAGTTTTTACAGATGAAATAATTGCTTCAAACACTGTCATCTTCATGACTGGTGGTTCTGAATCAGTGGCTCGCACAATAGTCTTTGTTCTGTTTGAGCTATCAAGGCATCCTGAATTCCAACAAAAACTTCAGCTGGAGGTGGATTCTGTGTTGTCTAAACACGGAGGTTGGTCCTATGAGGCTCTCAGGGCCATGACATATCTGGATCAGATCGTTCAAGGTAAATAATCGTCTTGCAACCAATCAGGTTTAGCCCTAACTAAAAGTTTTACCTCGACTGATAAGAATCCTTTTGAACAGAGTCACAGAGGATGTATCCTATCCTACCCATTCTGAGGAGAGAATGTGTCCGCTCGTACAAGGTACCTGACTCGGACCTCATCATAGAGAAGGGAACATTGATTCTTATTCCCGTTGATGCCCTACAAAAAGACCCCCAGCACTACCCTGAACCTTCACAGTTCAACCCAGAAAGATTCGAGGGCAACAATTTCAAACCTAGTACTACGTTCTTACCCTTTGGCGATGGACCAAGGATTTGTATTGGTAAGTCCTATTTAAAACTCATAATAATTTGTACAGTCTATATACTCCGGTTGTCATATTAGTAAGTTCCGGCTAAACTATGAAGTTAATAAAATAATTGTGCTTTTCCAACTGTGAACATGAATCTCTGTATCACTGTTATATCACTTGTATCATATAACGAAGTTTGTAGTGTAAGTCGTTATCTTTACCACATTAAGAAACTCAATGACATTAATTCTCTGTTACAGCCATGAGGTTTGCAGTGATGGAGATCAAGGCTTGTGTGGCGAGGATTATGACTCAATACTCAGTGAAACTTAGCAACAAAACTCAACTACCTCTCCAGTTTGACGTTCATTCGTATTTCCCAATAATCAAAGGTGGACTTTTTCTTGTGTTTGAAAAGAGATCTCCTAAACCAGTGCTGCTATAAATAAGCAATAAGCTTATAAATCCTATTGCTACTTTAAGGAACTTATTATTACTATTGCTATTGTTAATAACTTTTGTTGAATTTTATATTATTACACATTTAATTTGTTTTTTTTCCTTAATGACATTTATTAATATATAAAATGCTAACTTGGCAAAAGTAATAAAATTTAAGAAATATAAACAATTTGTTGACATTAAATTATATTGTAATATAAATATTTTTAAATTTAGATGTGGGTAAAAAATATTACCTTTAATTAGAAGAGTTTGAAATATTTTACCCTCGATGTTGGCCTATAATACTCAATTTATCGAAGGTGATAACAACACTCTTTAGAAGACGTAACATTTTTAATTTTGCAAATCCTTTATGGTGGGTGGCGCTGATAATAAGGAAAGGAATTGGAAAGTTTATGTATTGTGTTTTAGAAGACTAGGAAATTTGAGTGTGTGGAGTACAGCTTATTTACTACAACACACCCTAAATAAATTAGTGGACATCGCTGTAAAAATGTTAGAATTATATAATCATCTTTGTGCTCCTGGTTAAACTGTGTATCGTTGTCATAGTTAACCTTTTATACAAGTGCAATAGTACTTATATAATGCACCCAATATAACTACAGTCGGGCCTGATTATATTTTGCCTCAGTTTGAGCATTCTGTTTTATATAAGTTGGTGATTTTAACAGTCACTGCACTCCTTATGATTCCTTCTCGGTTGATGAGAAAGGCACAAATATTGTTGATAAGGCTTTAACGAACAACCTTTCGTGTATTTCTTGACTTATCAAAAGTATTCGGCTATGTTTACCACTGTATATTGCTAGTAAATCTGGAATTTAGTTATTGTTTATTAAAAACTAAATTGTTTATCTATCTCAACGGAGATCACAAATTTTATACAAGTATATACATAAATGATAACAACTGTAAACAAAAACTTGCCTAGTTAAATATATAAATTTGGATCAGCAGCAGATTATCAACATACAATAGCAATATAATGCTTACATTTTTGAAGCTCTTTTCTAATTGCAAATTATATATTAATTTAAACAAACTCTCCAATAATATAAGTTTTTCTTTTTGTGAGGCCTTTCGTACTCAATGAGAACATCTTCGGACCCACACAACTGAATAAAAGTTTGATTCATTTGTGTCGATCCGAAGATATTCTCATTGAGTACGAAAGGCCTCACAAAAATAAAAACTTATATTATTGAAGAGTTTGTTTGAATAAAAATATAATGCTTACATTACCAAAAATATATCCTTTACACCAGATTTGACAATTATACCAAAATAAAAATCAAATCAAATACATAACAATGCTTTTGGTAATAAAAATACCATCAGCTAATCCACACCTACATCGCAATAAATATATAAATTAGCAATAGTATTAACATCTTATAAGATGAAAATCAAAAGCTTACCAACAAAAGTAATACCATAAGTACAATGCAATGAACATTTAAACTAGCAACAGGCCTAACATGCAGAAAAGTAACTATACTTAAGTAACATAAACAAAAACAGGAATCCAATGAGCACAACGCAAATAGAGTATATAATTGATAACAGGAATAAATAAATATTTCAACAACAATAACAATAGCGCTCCTCTATCTCTCTCTCTCTCTCTCACTCTCTCCACACAAACACACACACACACACACTTTCAAGGCCACAAGCTATCACGTGGCCAAGGAACCTCGTGGCATTTGAGGAGTCCACTCACTTTCACTCGTAGACCGTACAAAAATGCACTATTTTGCTCAGCTCAAGACTATACATCGTGAAACTTGTGTACTAAAGTACTAACATCGTATAAGTAAACAGAGTAGTGTTGATATAAATAACACAGAAAATAATTTTGAATATAATTATTTACTATCATTTAAATATTTTGTTTATTTAAAAGCATTGAAATCATTTACTGACTTACCGTAGTTTCTTTAAAGTACTGCAAGTTAACATTTGATCTGTGTTTAATAGTGGGAGAGACAGAATAAATGAAAATAGGATTAAAACATTATTATTCTTTACGAAGGGACCCATCTCTTGTTCACCCTTATTCTGTCCGTCCTAATGGGCCACTGGTTTGTGCTTTGTAATCTTATAAAACAAAATAAGGGGAAGAGGTGATACAGTAATAGGTCGATGGTACTTACAAACGGTCACATACATGATTTATAACCGTGCTATCTCTAACTAAATTCCTAGAAAAACAAATTTTCGGCTCAAAACAAAAAAATAGCATCAGAATTTTCTTAAATATTATTGTTCTCTAAATTGTCAGCCTAGTGGGACAGGCCAATTTGTAATAACGTTTATTAATAACGTAAATTCCTAGAAAAACAAATTTTCGGCTCAAAACAAAAAAATAGCATCAGAATTTTCTTAAATATTATTGTTCTCTAAATTGTCAGCCTAGTGGGACAGGCCAATTTGTAATAACGTTTATTTTAGCCTATAGTTAATTTTTCGTGAGTATACTTATAGTAATCTTGGCGTATTACTAATATTGAAAATTAGGGTAAATGCTTTTGCTTCATTCAAAAATTTAAATGTTCCAGAAAACCATTACTATTACAAACAAGAATTGGGTAAGTGTTCATAAAAAGGTTAAAGCACGTAGACAATTGAAAATAATTAAACTTTCTTAGCTGTTGTGCAAACAGCTTTCCTTTTTACAACCATAATGTTTCAAGCGATAAGGGGTTTGGCATACACGGCATATCTTTTTGAAGACCGATATATTGTAGCGATAAGGCTCAAATAAATACTGCCCATTTAACCGGCAATCTTTTGGCCACTGATGTCTTTTGGCGGTGATTAGATTACTGGAGCTAGTGATGCGCTTTATTTAACGTATCAGAATAAACATCTGTTGCGGCGCGGTAACAGTTATCATTGTAACATGTTGCGAGAAACCCCCTATTATTTCTCAACGGCAAGATAAGGAACAATAAATTAATTTTTTTCGTCACTGGCAACGGTAATAAAAAGATAGAAACAGTCAAAATCCGCAGACCAGAAACTCTTCAAGTGTTATTTCAGCAATGAACTATAGAGTTATAGTTTAATTGTTATTTATTGTTTAATTGCTGGAAATCTTTCTATAGCTTAATAATAACAGTTGGTTTATAAGTTTTTATAGTGTAATTTATATTTATTAAAAAATAAATTGTTCAATAATATTTAACACACTAGATAAATGTTCAATTATTTTTCATACCTAAAATGAACTGTTCAGTTTGAATAATAGCCTGTGTGTTCTGTATTTGTGTAAAGCTACTATTTGTTTATAATTATACTTAAAAAACTGAAATTATCTTTTTATTTCTTACTAATACATTATTCTAATACGTACTGCAAATGCATATTAAATCATGAGATAAATTTATATGACTGATTAATTTGTCATATATTAAAACCATAATTAAGTTTCATTAAATTTTAGAAATGCTTTATTGATCGAATAATATTGCGTGTTAAAAATGGTAATTTATCATAATTGCGCATTGGATAGATGGACGAACATTTCGCAATGGTCATGCGGCAACATATGCTGAAATATCATGATGTCGCAACCTGTTGTTAGCTACCAGAATAACGTTGCAACGCGTTGCTACTAAACAACAATTATTTACATCTCTATTGTAACCGGTTTAGTGGTAGATTATTTAAAACAGAATAGAAATCAGATCCATTATTCTATTTCATCTGAGATACAATGCTGCTGCAAATGAAGATGATTTTGGGAAATCAAAGCGGGAGTGCTCTATTATTTATTTTTAATGATCAGTAACAATTTGTATGTCTGTTGTATGTGCCAAGTTTTTGAGAGATGATAAGATCTTAAGGAATGCAAAATGACATATAGAAAAAGGTGCACCCATTATTTTTAATGAAGTTATGTTTTTACAGGCCATTTAGTAATATTACTTTTAAAAACATTTTATACGTATAATTTTTGACCTAATGTTTAATATATTTGTATGTACTACAAACTATTGCATTTTTTAACTTTGAAATAATTTGGTTTTACTTACTCTAAAATTAACAATGTATACCCACATAATTATCATGTACAATAAAATTTTATTTTCATATTTAAGAATTTTCAACAGAAGTTTATTTTAATTCTTTTCAATTTCCTTATAATTTATTTTGAAGTATAATACAACTATTGAGTACATTATAAAACCTTACAAATTATAGTTACTCGATTATAACTTATGGTAAAGTTGAGAAATTAGTAATAGAATTGCAGGCCAGTTATATTATTTTTCATTTTAAAGACAAAAGTTCTATTAGCTTTTCCAAGGAATATTTTTTAGCCACAACAATAAATCATTTCATAAACATGATTAATTCATATTAAAAGGATAAAAAATACTACGAGTACAATTTTCAACATATCAACAACTTCACACCGCGCCTCACACATGATCATATCTGCTATAAGCCTTACTAATAAATAGCAAGTAATCGTTATAATATAGGATTGATATTGAAATCACAAAAACCAGAAGATAAACTCAAATAATATTTAATTAGTCCGTTTTTAATTTAACAGGTTGCATTTTTACACATAAAAACTATTTATTACAAGGTACAAATAAGCAACACAATGTCATGAAACATGGCTTCGCTGGTGGTGCATGCAAGTTTCAAGTCTGTAGCTCATTTCTATCACAAGACGTCCTGTGGACAGATGAACAATCTGATAATCGTAGGGAAAAGAACATTTTAATTCAAATCTGTTCAGACAGACAAATTAACATTTTATCAGCATACATCGAATAACGGTTTTCCAAACTACATTGTTGCACATGCACTATCAAAGAACTTTATTCTTGCAAATGTAAAAATGAAGTTTCGTGGGAAAGCTACCGTTTACATAATATGACATATTTAAATATCTTAGCATAAAATATGATCACTTTTTTGTTCATTAAGGTGGGTTTGATGGTAGTTTTTAAATAGTAAAACTAAACACGATACCTCGAAAATATTATTTTGTATGTTTTGAGGTAATTGTGCTACAGGTCAAATGTTAAAATCGAATATGCGTATGCGTGGTTTGTTTAATATTTTATGTGTTTCTGGTATTTTGTTGTTGCGATCTTTTTTAACCTTTAAAACCAATATAAAAATGTTGGATAACACCCAGCAAAGTCCTATGGAGTGACATACACCTACACCATCATCGAAATCAGCATGCTTCAGTAATGCAGCTTCATGCAAACTTTACAATGTACAGGTATAGGTTAGTTTGTTAAAGGCTGTGATGGGGGAAGGAAATATCGTGCGTAAAGACAGACATTTATAAAATTATTCCAGCCATTCGAGTGTTGGGTCTCTCTTATGCTGAACAAATTTTAATAAAATTAATTTCAGTTTAAACCCAACATGTTAGCTAGTTAGAATGTGTTTAAATATTCTATAAATATACATAATGTAATAATGTGGTCACATTTATAAGTGATGAAATCATTAATATAAAAAAAAACCTGAGGTAAGTTGTTACCTTGATGCCTAAGACACATTTTAAAAGTAAAGTGAAATTATGTGGAATAAAGTGAAAATATGTCTCCGTTGTAAAAAGGACAAAAGGCTCTTCACTTTAATCCCAGCGGCGCAGTCTTTATTGAATGGACAGATTTACATTTATGTTTTCTTCACCTCATCATTTTATCTCCGCAATTGTTGGAAGTATTTATAATTGGTCAGGAAGCGAGTGATTGGCATTTAAGAGTGATTAAAGTAGTAAGTTAGAATTAAGGGATGTAAACTTGCAAGCAAATTATTTTTTATCATCGCCTGTTTGCCTGTTAAGCTTTTACAGAAGTCTGGAAAACATTTTTTCTCTTATAAATATTATACAAATTATATTTTCCCTTATTTATAAGGGAATTAAAGTATCAGTTATAATTTAAAAGAAATTTCAAGAGCAATAAATATTACTTTTAAAATGAAATAAATAAAATAATTTGAAATATCGATTGGATTTTTTTTATAAAAAGGGGATCGGCCTCCCCTTTTTATAAAAAAAGGATAAAGCAGGGTCAAAATAAAAATGCGGCTTGAAAAATTGCATTTCTATATCTTTGTCTGTTTTTCCATGCTATATCTCTAAAACTGAATGACGTACAGAATTTAATTTATATAAATCAAGCTTCATAAAAATGAAGCTTTAACTTCATCATTGGATTCAATGTTCCACATATATAAATATCGAGTTCAATTAAGATGCATGTCACTGGAAAGGATACGACCGAACATTAATATTTTAACATTGGTCTGATGAGTAACCTTAATATCAAGCTTTAATAATATATTAACATGTGAGTTTTAGTATATTAGCTGAAAAGTCTTTCATAAAATTCTGTAATCTTTCTATACTGGTTTCCGTGCTTATAAATACACACAAAATATATCTTATGATTGTCCATGTCTCTTCATTCAATTCAGCTGAGCATTAGAAAGGCTATTATTCAGATTTATAACTCAGGAATGAATTGATATGTAAACTTGAATGTTTATATATTCTATTTAGTTACCACTAATTGCTTCTTTTCCCAGAGTATGTGTGAATATAGACACTTTCGATTAACGTCTTCCTTCCGTCCCGTATACTAAATTGACGCGTAAGTTGTGAATTGGCCTGTGATTTATTGCGGAAGAAAACCAAATATTACCAGTATTCTCAAAGTCTGTATCGATTTTGACACTCTCGATTACCGTCTTTACTTACCTCCTGGATTCTAAATTGACGAGGCAGTTGTGAATTGACCTGTGATTTATTACGGAAAAAAACCAAATATTATCAGTATTCTCAGACTCTGTGTCAATGTTAACACTCTCGATTACCGTCTTCACCTACCTCCTGGATTCTAAATTGACATGGCAGTTGTGAATTGGCCTGTGATTTATTGCGGAAAAACCCAAATATTATCAGTTTTCGCAGAGTCTGTGTCAATGTTGACTTCAATAAATATATGAATAAAACACTCGTAAATATACAAACATTCAATGACAACTGATAACACACATTACATAAAATAGCTCCAACGGAACTTGCTAGATCGCAGTGGTGTACGGTATGTTAAATACTGACTCTAATGAACCGCAACACAGGTGCAAACCCTCCGACTATGACTCACTTGACACCACGTGGTCCAGACAAAGGACTTCAGCAGCATGGCATGTTGTTAGACCTATTCAAGAGACAAACGAATTTGGACTTCTCATTTTAACTAAGAAATCAAATGGATTATAATTTATTCAATTTAACAATGTAATAAAAATTCCTTCCTTATGTAATTATAGTTTAAAGCAACAGCTTTTAATTCTATAGTGGACAACAATTTTAAATAGGTTTTTTTCTTCAACCACATGAGTTTGAACAGACCAAGAATATTGTGTGAGTGTTGCAATGAATTTCATACAAGTGATCCAATTATCTTTATAGTTATCTATCACGAAATATCACACTTTTCAAATTAAAACTGGTATTATTTGTAATCTGTTTGTTATTTTTCAGTCTAGATGTTTTGTGTAGAATGAATTAGCTCTTATTTGAATTGTGAACTTGGCTAGTAAAGATCTGGTTTATTTTTTATTGCTTTTCGATATTAACAATCTTACCTGAAAGAATAAGCAGCCATATGATCAACATAATACTCAAGACAGTTTTCAATTTAATATCTCAAATTGGCTACCTTGTATTCAGATATCAACCGACCAGTTGAATAGAGTTTCAATAGAGTCTGAAGGTGAATGTCCCGAAGCGAATGTACCTGTTATCCCATAGCTATACCTATGACCGTCTTATCACGCTAGTATGAGATGAGGTGAGGTAACGTACTTTCCTTGATCAAATGTTATAAAATGCATAAGCAAGTCGTATTTGAACAAGCAAACGAACAAAACCAACATTTTTTATGTTGCTAAAGAAATCAGGGATAACATTTAAGACAATGTGTTGTCGTTAATGAATAAAGCGTACAAGAATATTCTCTTGTGCGTAATAAAAGCTAAACGACACGAAGTTTAAAATTATTAACATAATTAGCAGCAAATTTAGGTAACAAATATAAAAGTAACTTTCTATTCTCTTTTTAAAGTATTTGCTCCTTCAAAGATAGAATAAACTAATCGATTACTTCCATCTTTGTGTTCGTATATTTATAGTGATAAAAATAACTCATTGTTGTGTGAATTTACGACATATAGTTATTCTATTACACCATCTTTAAAATAATAATAGCTACTCAATTTTATTGGTTAATACTAAGTATGTTATTTAAAGTACGTAGACTGATCATTAACTCATATAACATTACATTATTTAAATATTAATTAAAATACGAGATTGCGTTTACAGAGATAATTCGCTTTATTACAAAACTACTTTCCTCTATAAACCAAAACTAACTTATTTATATGTCTACACGTCATGTCTACATTCTGGAACCCATTTTTATAACTATTGTAAATACTTTTATCATAACAGCAAGTAAGTATTGAAGGGAAGTGAAATGGTTTGGAATTAAGTGCAAAAATGCTTCTCAGTTGTAAAAGGGACAAAAGGTTCCTTACTCTAATCCCAGAAGAGAAGTCTTTATTGGATGGGTGGATTTACATTTTTCTTCCCTCATTCATCCCCATATTTTTCACTATCAGTGCTTATAAATCATGTTAGTAAAAATAAATTAATTTTAAAATAATTAAGACAACTACGTTATGGATTATGTAATAAATGTATAAACTAGTGATTTCGATGCTGTAACCAATTAGTTTTAGTCTGAGCTAAAGTTAAAGCTAATATATGTTATAGTTGCATCAAAAGTTTCAAAAAAATTGTCCATGATCATAACTAATTCATATGACTAGACACGTTGCAATTGTGTGTTTAAACATAAAAGGTTTTGTTAGGAAAAGATCATTACCAGTCGAAATATTTATAACGGACATATTCATATAATGCTATACTCAAAATTTGGTATAATATAAATGAACATATTTATTGATTGTCTGGAAAAGATTAAGAACCTAGATTTAAGATTTATTCGATTAAAGATCACTGAACAGTTGTATAGTTTAGCATATATTACAGTAAAAGAATATGATTAAAATCCATAAATCCATGGAAAATTCAGGTTATTATAGAGACATGGTATTTGCAACAGGAGCTACGCTTCTTTAGTTCAAGGGCCAGCCGTTAATGCAATATCCATGTAGATTTACGGTAATACGGATGGATATCTAGATTGTCCGAATTGTTGCACAGTAAATGGTTTTGATCCTGGTACTCCGCTCCATTGGCTCCAATACCTGTGTTAAAAATGTGTACAATATAAATCTGGAGCCTATCGTTTTGATACATAAAAAAGACATTTCTTAATGATCGATTTAGTGGCAATAGTTGATAATGGGTATAATGGGGAAGATGAAATGAAAAAAATTACGTCAAAAGCAATAATCATTATGATTTGTTTATAAAGTATGCAGTTTTTGTATATTAAGTACGTGCATGAAAACTTAGATACAATTCTCTTTAATTATAAAATTTTATAAACTAGATTAATCAGAAGAATTTCCGTGTTTTAATATTAAAATTCAGATATATATATATATATATATATATATATATATATATATATATATATATATATATATATATATAATAATAATCCAGTAATCTTGTAAAGACGTAGAGTTTAAATTAGAGTTGGATCAAATGGTTTCATGATGATATTGTTTTATATCGCTCATATGGTTTTATAAGAAGTTCAGGATCTCTATGGAATAAATGGTGTTGGTCCCAGGATTCCTCATCGTTGACTTCAAATGCTTCTCACGAACAAGCTTCAAGTTACATTTGTTTCGTAGAACTTGAATTCAACTGTTTGTAGGAATATTTTGAATTAGGTAGTAATTTAGTAATGAAAAGTCATTTGGTAATTTAAATATACGACTATAGTACGTTTATGGATAAAAATGTGCAAAAGAGTAATACAAAAAATCATTTGACCTTACCTTTTTCGTGAGGAGCATCCATGTAAACTGTCATTAACCTTGTAACCACATGTCATGTTTCTTAACAAGCTAGGTATGGCTTAAAGGGTTTTGTAACTGTTAAAAGCTGCTATTATTGATATGATTTTATAATAAATGCCTTGCAAAACATCAAATGGCAAAAATCGATTTTTTTTGTAATTAATAAGATGTAAAATACAAAAATATATAAAATAAAACTACTAAAATTTAAAGTGGGTCCTCCTGCTAGCTCTACCACGGACCAGTGACTCATAAGAGCACGCCAGACCGCGAAAATCCCTAATATCAGGCGCGGGAATCGAATCCGCGACTCCAAGGCAAACTCCCGCGTCCAGAGTAGTGCCTTGCCTTAGACCACACAGCTATTCTGACTCGATGGTTTGTGCAGATAGCTCACTCACGATTTCGCTCCAGCATTAGCTCACTCACGATTATCGTTATGGCAGCGCTCGCGATCGTGACTCGTAGGGCTTACAGGGTTAAGATCCTTCAATAATTGCTGTCCTTGTGGAACTTCATAGATATAGATTTGTTTAAGCATACACTCCAAGAATAGTGAGTATTAATTTTTAACACAAAACCATAATACAACCAACACAGTGCTTTGCGTGAAATGTATAGCATATTTAAAAACAGAAAGTAGACTTTAATATTCCCAAATTTCCGAGAGCCTGCTTCAATATTGACACTTTCGATCACAGTCGTCTCTTACCTCGCGGATTCTAAATTGACCTGTCAGTTGTGAATTGCTCCGTGATATGTTGTGGAAGCCAACTAATATTGGTGAGGTGCTACCAAATTTAGAAATAAATAACCGAACAGTAAAAATGTGAACATATTGTCAATAAAATAATCACGGTCACATTCACATACATCTGCAAATCATAAATGCTCTTTTAAATTTAACTTACTAAAGAAAATAATTTAATTTATTTAGCTATATTTTATTTTATTTATTTTGCTTATTGTGGTGGAATCACCACAATAAGCAATGTTAAACAAAATGATAAATCAGGTATTTAACAAATGACACTATATATCACAGTAAATCTGTAAGGAGTGTTCACCGCACTCGATAAAATAAAGCAATAATTTACTAGCCTACTTTTTTGAAATGTAAAAAATTACATTGGTCTTGACCTAACACAATGTTATTTCAGAACTATCAGGTAGTTGCGTGATTGAACGCAATTTGTAAAATAGATGTCCTTATACTACTTAATAAAACCTCTTATGATGTAATATGATGGTGCATATGAAATTTTTAAAACGTAAGTTGGCATGTATCAGGTTCACATTATTATAACAATCATTATTAAGAGGATCTTATATCATGTTTTGCACGTGAATGTGATATAAAATTATATAATTTTATGAATAACGTAACGAAAAATATGGTTTGTATGTCTTGATTTTAAAGACTAAAAGACAAGAGCGTATAAAAGCTGTCAGTAAAGTAGAACTCTCTCATCAAAATAAAGATAAGTCGTCTAGTGTCAACACATGCAAAATGTTGAGAGTTTGATAACAGGTTATCTTGAGGCAGGTTTGGTAAAGATAGCTTCACATTTCTGTAAAGCTATGGTTTGTAGTGTTATACACGTTCATGGTCGTCTCCCAATTAAGTTGTGTTTTTATGACTTTGCTGTCTTCTGATTCTCTGCAGGTAATTTTAATTTAACTAATATTTTAATTAACTTCATATTTATTTATAATATTTATAATTTACAACACATAAAAATGGTTTAAACAACAAAAATCATTACTATTTATTTTTAATTAAATTTAAATTAATTTTGAAAACACGTAAAGATTTCTTTACACTGTTTAGGTGCTTACAAGGCATTGTGAAACTAAATCAATAATATACAATTTAAATATATTTACTAAACAAAAGCATGACTGTGTTAAATATATTTACTAAACAAAAGCATGACTGTGTTGGGTTCAAAATCGCTGAAAAAGATAGCTCTGCTTACCATGTAATTTATTTTTATAATGACAAATTTATTAAACCAGAAACGAAAGAACTTTTCAGCTTCGACAGACGGTTTGGCCAAATGTTCATGTTCAGATTTACGTTGTACGTATTTCTTATGTTCGCCCACCGACAAAGATGATATTCGACGATTATTTTAAATAATACTTTTAGATGTTTATTTTGAAAATTTGGAACGTGTACTTTGAGTTCTTTTAAACAGGAAATAACTAGTATACGAGTACCTATCCAGCTATGAATACTTCATTGGTATCTAAAAAATAATCATGTCAATAAGGAATTGTAAACCACCTTGCCAGACGACGTAAAAATGTGATAAACACTTGAACCAACTCGTTGTGAAATACTACGTGGCCTTTAATCTAAATTTTAAAGAATCTGTTCAAATCGGAAAATAAAATAGTCTGTTATCCGAAGAGAATCATATTTATCAAAACAGAATGTTTGTTACTTAAGATTCACATACAAACTGTTTGTTTGAATAGTTGATAGCAACGAAATAAAAGTCACTATTATTATTATTGTAAACATCATAAACTAACTGGGCTTTCATAGTTATGTGTTTAACAAATATATGTCAACCCTGTGGGTGTTCCAAGATGATGCATAGGAAAACCTAACACTCATTAAGTAGGATACACTTCATCTTAATGAAAAATATATGGATTCGGGCTATGTAGTTTGTTTTCTGAATGTATTATAAAATTTGAATAGTGATACATTTATTAAAAATGCCTTGGTGGGTTCTCCCATTTATTGCGAATCTTCTTACCTTAGAGGTTTCATATCAACTTCGTAGAACATCAGAAATATCCTAGAAGTTTTGCAGAATTTCAGAATGTCTGCACCTTCATTTGAAAAACTGTTTGTTTTAATCGCCCCATGCGTAGCGGTAGCAGACACAGTTATGAGAAGAAGTATACCAGCAGAACCAGCAGAGCGAATTGAAATGGCCTTCAAATAAGTGCAATTAATCAGTTATTAAAAACTTGTTTACACGATTGAAATTACTATTTCTGATTTCATAGTTTGATGCCATGGCAAAACCAATAAATAGTTTTACACACATTACAATAAACACAGTTTTGAACCAGAAAAAATATAAATCAAGTGAAATATTTGCCTCAGAAATTTACATTATTAGCAAAACAAGACCCAGATCTCTTTGTTTCCTTTATACTTTACAAGTTTGGGTTTTTACCAAAAGTTCATTAAAACACGCGAAAAAATTAGAACGTAGAAAAATATAAACTAGAGTAAATGTTTAATGTCTATATGGAAATTTGTTTATACAATCGAGTAGTCGATTCAGAGTATTTGATTTCATTTGAGTATTTATGGCATTTGTGAAGACAGTTACTAATTTTTGTAAAATATTTTCGGTTAAACTGGCCTAATAAATACTCTTATACTACCTTTTGTATATTTTTTCCACAGTATAGACCATTGGATATTGAAATTATAAACACTTTAATGAGTTATTTAATATTAAACAAATGAGCGCAGTACAGTTTGAATAGAAATGTTGGAAGTAACTACCATATTCTGTCATTTTAGAAGCATGGCATGCAAGGAATCAGAATTAAGCATACGTTGATTAGTGCAGTACATCAAATTAAAGGCCTGTATTAGTAGAATACAATGTTGAAAATCTGACCTCAAAGTGTAAATTCTTTAAACAGTTTGTTTGCTTTGTCTGGAATCGTTCGGGAGTTACCAATCCAGTGTACACCCTTTATATATATATATATAAATTATAAAAGTAATATCATTAAAAGTAATCATTGTTTCATACAATTATTATGTAATTTTTAAACCATGCTGGGATAATTCACTACAATATAATTAACTTACCGTAATATTTTAATATAGAGTTTTATCGTAAAAATAAAAACCCATTAAATTAATGTTTACAAAACATATTTATCATTCTAATATGAAAAATAATGGTGCTAGAACATTTTCAAACAAGACTGTATCTGGTTTACCAAAAGAAACATATTTATGTATAAATTGTATGTGCCATAAAATGCATTTTAAAATATTAAATTATTTTTATTTGGGTTTAACCCGCAAGGTGGATTTATTTGCGAATGTGCCTATAAAAGTAATATTGAATTTATTGTACCTATAAAAATTTAAAATTTCTTACAACTACATTAATTTTATTATATTATAATTTAGTACGTTTTACGTCTATAAATTAGAGACCCGAATTGCTTACTGCTTTACACATTAAACTATTTTAGTATACTATAATTTAGAATGTTTTACGTCTATAAATTGGAGACCCAAAGCCTATATCCAAGGATCTTTGTAAGTTCTGTACTAAATAATGTATCATAACGCTTTAAGCTGTTCCAAAGGAATAGTTTTGAGTGGAGCTTATTCAGTTTACTTTTCTACGATAATCCGCTCTCTGTTAAACAATGTAAAACACCTTTTATGACCCCCCTGTTAATTCTAACTACTTTTTCTAACTAACAATCAACAATGATATAAGAATGAGCACGGTGGCTAATTTAATTCTCTTTGTTGGGTTTCAGGTACAAATGTGACTATGGCTGTGGTCACTGACTCTGTTCTGGTGGATGTGCTCATAGCTTTCATTCCTGTTCTGTCCTTTCTGTACTGGTACATCACAAATAACGATGACTACTGGGACAAACGAGGCGTGGCCAACGTGAAGAAAGGGTTCTTTTGGGGTGTCTTTTTTGGAAAACAATCACAAACTGACGTATTTAAGGGGATATACGATAGATTTCCTGACGAAAATTATGTAGGACTGTTCCAATTCAAAACGCCTGTTCTTATGGTGCGAGATCCTGACCTAATAAACAAGATTTTGGTGAAAAATTTCACTGACTTCCAAAACAGGGGAAACCCAATACCTAAGAAAGATATCATCTCTAAAAATTTGTTTGGATTAAGAGGAAGTGAATGGCGAACATTACGTCACAAGTTAACGCCCACTTTCACAACTGGTAAATTGAGAGGAATGTTCGAGCAGATCTCCAAAAGTAGTGAAAATCTGCTTAAAAAGATAGAAGAGGTTTCAACTGTGAATAAAGAAGTTAATTCTGGTAACGTTCTGTTTGAATTCACGTTAGATGTGATCGCAAGCTGTGCTTTCGGAGTCCAGTTCCCACCAGGTAGTCCTGACTTCAAAAAGTTCAAGATGATTGTAAAAAAAATGTTTTCCGGTTCCCGTTTGCGACTTTTAAAAGTCACCTTTATAAAAATGGCGCCAAAAATAGCTGAATTTTTTAACATTACATTATCTTCAAATGAAGCTACAGAATATTTTATGAATATGACCAAAGCTACTATAAAATGTCGTAAGGAAAATAATATCTACAGAAACGACTACTTTCAACTGTTGATATCACTGAAGGAGGATGAAGAGAATGGGAAGATCAAGCCCACTGTAGCTTCTCACGTTAATGAGGAAGACACTGTCATTGACCAGATGAGTTACACAGAGGAAGATGACAAATTCCTGGATAGATCTGAGATATGTAAGTTGTATATCAGAAACTTTATTCTAGTGCAATGTAATTCATTCTAGTTGTCAGAACAGTTGCAAAGAGCACAGATAAGACTGTGGAATAAAATAAATTGTAAGTATGAAATGGTGGCATAGACAATTGTGCTTTAAAACTTCGCTGTACACGTGGTTCCCCGGTTTGTACTGCTAAGTCCACTACATGCTAAGAGACAGTTAAACACTGTTTAGTTATATCCTACAAAATATCTTAAGCAATTCTATTTAATTTCCAGATATTCCATTATAATTTTATAATTTACAGCTAAATTACTTGAATTTGAAGTGGTTCAGAAATGTATTTTTTTATAAACAATCAAAAACTTAAAGGGATAAACGGTGGAAGATTATATAGCTTACCTCAAACTTGCTTTCACAATTTACCGCTGTATCACGTTTCCATCTTATTCATCCTACATTAATTGAGTAGAAAATATTAATTGGAAGTCAATTTATAAACACAAAAGTTAATAGCATAGCTGCGAATAAATCTTTTGTCTTGCTCGATAACATGCGAAATAAAATATGCTTTGAAAACACTACTGATCTATTAAATATTTAATGATAGAGTCGCCGATATGTCCTGTGTGCTTCCTATCATTCAAATATCAAAATAGTTTCAGAGAGTTTGTACCGAATGATCATTTACACAGCGATGGATACGGTTGTTTCTTAAAAAATGTTGAATATTGTTGACAAAGCATTAATATTACCCATGCAACAGGTTTCACAGATGAAGTAATTGCTTCAAACACTATCATATTCCTGACTGGTGGTTCGGAAACAGTGGCTCGCACAATAGTCTTTGTTCTGTTTGAGCTATCAAGGCATCCTGAATTCCAACAAAAACTTCAGCAGGAGGTGGATTCTGTGTTGTCTAAACACGGGGGTTGGTCCTATGAGGCTCTCAGGGCCATGACATATCTGGATCAAATCATTCAAGGTAAATAACCGTCCTGCAACCAATCACGTTTAGCCCTAACTAAAATTTTCACTTTTGCTGATTAGAATTCTTTTGAACAGAGTCACAGAGGATGTACCCGATCCTACCCATGCTGAGGAGAGAGTGTGTCCGCCCGTACAAGGTACCTGACTCTGACCTCATCATAGAGAAGGGAACGTTGATTCTTATTCCCGTTGTTGGCCTTCACAAAGACCCCAAACACTACCCTGAACCTTCACAGTTCAACCCAGAAAGATTCGAGGGCAACAACTTCAAACCCAGTTCAACGTTCTTACCCTTTGGCGATGGACCAAGAATTTGTATTGGTAAGTCATATTTAAAATTTCATATTCATTTATAAAGTCTATATACTCCGGGGTATTATTTTGGAGTCGGAATTTTATTTATTTCGGAGTTTTGTGAGGCCTTTTGAAATCAAGGATTTTATCGTTAGGCAACTTCACAAATGAATAAATATTTCCATTTTAATAAATAATAAGTACAAAACATATTTGGTAAGGTAAATGGAATAATTGTTAATACGTTGTTCTTGATTTATGTTTATGTAAAATGTTTCGTAAGCCATTTAAGAGTGTTGTGTTTGCAACTTCTTTCAGTAATCTTAAATTCTTACCAGACATGATGTGTGCAGATTCATTACAGTGTTTTGCAATAGCATATTTTTCAGGTCGTCCATATTTTATATGTGACAAGTGTTCTTTGAATCATTTCTTGTTGTTCCTTTTTGTTTAGCCAATAGACAATTTCTAATAATAGTTGTATTTAATTTCATAAATTCATGGTTTATTTTTAAATGAGTTTTTGTATTTGGGATTTACTAATATTTATGATAATTTATTATTTGTTTTGTACGTGATAGATTTGTTTGTACGCTTTTTAAAAGTGTTCTATAATTGATTTGAAATATTGCTGTATGTACGAATGAATTCCGGTTTGTTGTCTTGAAGAGGTAGTAATGTCTTTCTAGATTTTCCTGCTTAACTATTGATTGATTTTTAAAGGATTTTTTTAATAATTTGAGTGGTTTAACCGTTAAAACTAGCAATATCCTTTATGTAGTTTAATTATTTGTTGTATTTGTCAATAAAAAGTGATGTATTTAAAGTCTGTAAATCATCGATTTAAAACTAGCCCTTTTTTGTTTAGGAGGGTGGCTAGATTCAATGAAATTAAATATATTTATATGTGTCAGTTTCCTGTAAATATCTAATTCAAGTTTTGTTTGGTTTCTAATTACTAAAACATCTAAAAATGGTATACTAATATTTTGTCAACTTCGTATGTAATGCTAGGGTAAAATAAAATTAGGGTCGAGATAAAGTCTTGTAGGTTTTCATTTTTATTAAATACTGCAAGATACCATCAACGTATCATATCTACTACTTTCTTAGGAAATATTTCATTTGAGTTTTAGCCGTAGTTTCGAAATAAATTCATAAATATATTGGCAATGAAACACGACAGAGTATTTCCCATTTCTGTATCATCATTTTGAGTGTAGTAGGATTCTTTAAACTGAAAAGTATTCTGATTCATACGCAGATTTATTAACATAGAATATTCATTAACTATTTCTTTCTGTAAATTTATTTAAGATAACCAATCCAATATTATTTCCATTGTATATCTAATTGGAACATTCTGATACAGTGATACTAAGTCAAAAGTTATGAGGTATTCGTCTACTTCTATAAAAAATGTATTTAATTGATTGACTGAAATCATACCTATTCTTGATTGAAAATAAAGGAAGGAGATGTAAGTTTTGAAATGTTTTGATGACCATTGAGATAAAAATATTTAGGAGGTTATGTTTGACACTATGGGACGCATTCCATTTCCAGGTTTATGAATTTTTTATAATGGAATCCTTGATTCTGAAAGGCCTCGCAAAATTAAATTCTTTATTAGAATATATGTTGTAATTCACTAGTGGAAAGGTTGAATTTATTATTCCTCAAGTTGGTATTTGAAGTGATGAAGGTAACAGGTTGAGGAATATGAAACATTTGACATCAGTTTGCAGAAAATGACTAAACTAGTATTTTTGTGGACTAACTATGCCTGTTCCAACTGTGAACATGTATCTGCATCACTATAATATCACTAACACTTATTGTTTTAGATATCTTATCTTAGTAAGCTGATGGCCAATGTTGGGGGTCCTCGGTCCAGCAAAAGACGGTTATTGATGTCCGCAGTCCAGTCCGTACTTCTTTATGGGGCAGAGGTGTGGGCAGACGCTCTTACCAAGGAATGTTATAGGTTGCGACTCGCCCGGGTTCAGCGTCAAGCTGCGCTCCGGGTGTGTTCCGCCTATCGGACAGTATCCGAGCCTGCCGTCCTGGTGGTTGCCGGAGTCATCCCTGTCAAGCTCTTGGCAGGGGAGAGGAAGGCGATTTATCAGAGACAAGGCGAGATCGGCAAGGACGCAGCAAGATCCGAAGAGCGTGCCCAAACCTTCCAGCAGTGGCAACACAGCTGGGAGCACGAAACCCGAGGACGATGGACTGCGCGACTCATCGAGCAGGTTCAACCATGGGTCGAAAGGCGGCATGGCGAGGTGGATTACTACCTCACGCAGTTCCTGACAGGTCACGGCTATTTCAAGTCGTACCTGAACCGGATGGGTAAGACCGATTCACCGGATTGCATCTACTGCCCGGGCGTTCCCGACGACGCGGAACACACCTTCTTCCGCTGTCCGCGTTGGGAAAGGCCCCGCCTGGAGGCCACAAGAAAACTCGGGGTTTTTTCGGTGGATACGGTTTGCGAAAACATAATGGAGGATGAGGGGAACTGGGATTGTTTGTCACAGTTCGTCCGGGGCATCCTCCTGGAAAAGAAACCCGATCTGGACCGCGAAGTGGCCCAGATCCCTTGACCGAGCGGCTGGATAAGGAGCGAGCCCCACGGGCTTAAGCCAAATTTAGGCCTAGCCTGAAGTAATGTGATAAACAATCCCAGGTTAGAATCCTAAAGAGTAGAGGAGGATTTTTAGTGGGTAAACCCGTTTTTAGGGGAGTCCCACACTACAGGCTGGCCACCTGTGTGCGTAATTGCATTTTTCCTGCCTCTCCCGAAAAAAAAAAAAAAAAAATAATAAAAAAAATTAAAAATTTTTTTTTAGATATCGATGTTTGTAATATAAGTGATTATCTCCACCACATTAAGAAACTCAATGACAATAATTCTCTTTTACAGCAATGAGGTTTGCAGTGATGGAGGTGAAGGCTTGTGTGGCCAGGATTATGACTCAGTACTCAGTGAAACTTAGCCACAAAACTCAACTACCACTCCAGTTTGAAATTCGTTCGTTCGTACCAATAATTAGAGGTGGACTGTTTCTTGTTTTTGAAAAGAGATTACCCAAACCAGTGTTGCCATAAAAAAGCAGTAAGCTTATATCCTATTGTAACTGTAAGGAAATTGTTGCTAATATTACTATTGTTATTAATTTGTATTCACTTTTATATAATATTATATATTTAATTTATTTTAATTTCCTAAATAAGAAATGTATTTGAAAACATGCAAATAAATACATCTGCTATCTTTAAAAAAGTAATAACATTTTCGGAATGATAGAATTTTTTGATATTAAATAATATTGAAATATATATATTTTTTAATTGTAAGTACAGAAAATATAAATTCTACTTACTAGGTTTTATTAAATATTTATTTCCCAGTTTTGGCCTATAATACCTAATTTTTCGAAGGTGATACCTATAGTCTTTAGAAGTAATATTGTTTATTTTTACAAATCCTTAATAGTGGGTGGCACTGATAATAAGAAGGAGAATTGGAACGTGTATGTATTGATGTTTACATGCTTAAACTTAGCCTACAGTATTATTAATAGAATAAAAAATTGTACTGAATGAATTAAAGATACGGAACCATTTTTGCACAGCTTTAAAGAAATAATACTATCGATGATAACCTAAAAATGTGGTAATTACAAATTTAATGTAACATATTATAGATTTCCCTTACACTTCGAAAACAGAATTTATATTTTAAAATAGTGCTTCACATTATAATTGCGGCCCACTGCATGGTACCCTAAGACAATAATGATCACCATACCATTGGTTAAAACTGTATTATAGATTTGTATGTGTTACAGTACAAACACATAAAACGCACAAAGCCATTGGATGTGATAGTCAGAGAGTCTCTACTTAGTAGTAGCTCCATTTCATAATTATTCGAGCTCAGAAGGAAGGAAGGAATATTGTGCATCAGATGTCTACTTGATAGAGTGAGAAAAATCTGGGTATGTGAAGTACAGTTTATCTACTACAACAGCTCATAAATAAAGTCAGGGATTATCCTAATTTGTGTGCTATTTGCGTTGAAACTCTGTAATAATAACATCTTTGTGATCCTTGTGACATTGTGTGTCGTTACCACAGTTAACCTTTTCTATAAGTGAAATATGTACTTATAAAATACACAAAATAGAACACAGTCAGTCCTGATTATGTTTTTAAAGAATTTGAGCATTTGTAATATAAGTTTGTAACTGAGCAATCTTTGAAAACTATCTATATAAATGAAAAATAATTGAACAATTTATTTTTTAATAAATATATTATAAAAACTTATAACCTAGCTGTTATTACTGAGCTGTAGATATATTTACGGCAATGAAACTATAATGGTGAAACAACAACTCTATTTTTCATTCTTTACCGTTGCTTAGCAACGAATTAAAATTATACATTGTTCGTTATCATGTTATTGCCAGAATAACAGGAGTTCTGCAACACTGTTGTTTATTCTGTTACGTTACATAATAAATATATATCCTACCTGAGCTACTCAAAACAGTTACTTCGCACTGCTTTCATTTCTGTAACTTAATTAGTATCGTGAAATGATTTGTCTGTTTCTGTAATGAATACAATCAACGGTAGGACTCAATCACAATAATTTTAGTGGAGATTTGGAGATTATTATACAGGTTCTATAGGACTCACTTTTGTGTAACACCTATTAATAAAGAACCGTCTCCCTTGAACACTAAGTATCTACACCAGAGTGGTCAATATTCCTCCAACTTCACCTAAAACCTTAATAATGTTATAGGCTTTATACATAACAGTATACCGTATATTTAAGATAAGTTTTCATCAGATTAATTAAAGTTTAATTTCATTTAAGCACTATCATTCAAATAAAATAAAATAATGAAATTAAACTAAATGTATATTTAATTTAGAAGTGGAGTTAAGGCAGTACAGCCCTCTATTCCACTCTACCTCAAGATTCAGATTTCAGATTCAGATTCATCTTTATTTGTCATCATTAAGATTACAGATAGTGTCATACAATTGAAAGATAGATATAAGATAGATGCCAGTCTAGAGTCGTCTTTGTAGGAATTCTTCCAGGCTGTAGTAGGGCCGTTCCAAGAGCCACCTCTGCAGCGAAGTCCTCAGCGCTTTGCCCCTTTTAGAACGGAGGTCTTGTGGGAGGTGGTTGAATAGCTTTCTACCCATATACGAAGGTTTTTTCTCGTACAGTGAGAGATGGTGGTTGGGTAGGATGTACTTCGTGGCATGTCTTGTATTATGTTCATGGGTGCTGCTGAGCCTTGGTAGATCTTCCCCATCAACATAGAGAATTATCTCTTGAATGTACATCGCAACCACAGTTAGGACTTTTTGAGCTATGAAGGCTTCTCTGCATGATTCCCGACTCTGTAGGTCAGATAGAGCCCTAATAGCTTTTTTTTTGCAAGAGGAGAGTTCTTGTTAAATTTTTAGCGGAAGTGCCCCAAACTATTAGTCCGTATCGCAGATGTGTTTCAAATATAGCGAAGTAGGCAGTTTTTGCAGTTTGGTTGCCGCTGATTGTTTTAATTTGTTTAGTGACATATAGGCCAGAGTTCAGTTTTTTGCTTATGTTATCAAGATGTGGTGTCCAGGTGAGGTTTTCATCCAGTATTATGCCAAGGAACTTTGCTTGTGAATCTGCTTCTATATCAGAAACGACAGGTACCTCTGCTGCTCGTCTTCCAAATGCAACTTGTTTTGTTTTTGATGGATTAACTGCCAGATCATTGCTATAACAGTACTGATAGGCCATGTTTAAGGCCGTGTAGGATGATACCGCAATTTTGTCCGATGTCCTAAGTAAGGAACAACAATTTGAACTAAATACAATGGTTATTTTCGACCGTCTGTCTGGTTGGCACTTCTGTTTACTTTTTATAACTACAATTAATTAATAAAAAAATTTAATTAACCAAAATTATAGAAATTTTAAAGTTTGGGTATTCAAATAAGGTTCAAAATAATCAGAAAAAAGTAAACGAAAATGTAATATTTCGCGCGCGGGCGGCGCACGCACGCACGCGCGCGCACACACACCACTCACACAATAATAAATATTATGTTATTTGTTTTAATTTAATTTTTGGATCCTTACAACTGTCCATCTAAAAGTTATATATTATATATATATATATATATATATACATTTTAATATTTAAAAATTAAATTCATAAATTAAATCCCACCGCATTTTCCACGCATTTCTCATATATATTCCAAATTGAAGCCAATCCTTTCCATCAAGGTAGTCAACAAATCTTTTTTCGCTTAACACACGTTACTCCCAAACCATTTTTTTCCGAAATCGTTGCCAGAATAGGACAAATACTCACAAAGTGAAAGAACGTCTCATACTCATTCCGGTTACACAAGGAACATACGTGATTTTTATCAGGAAACCAAGGTTTGTAATTTAAATCAACCAGGCTGCCCGCGCCTTAATTGTGCAAGACATAATATTCACATCATAAAAATCTTTCAGGAATATCTTATCTGCAAGGTCAAGTTTAATTGTTAAATAATGTGGATGATAGACAGACGCACAAGCACGGAATGTACGTTCCACTCGCCAGCCTGTTCGCATCGCCTCAACCACTCTAGTCAATTGGCCCACCAACTCAACGCTGTTGTCAGCATTAAAATTTACGTCAATTCCAACACTTACTTCCTAATATCTTCCACTCCCTGAACCAGAATATTTTTTTAATACAATCTCTTTTTCCTAATATGTAAGGTAAAACGACTTGGCGTCCATATTCCAGATCCTTCCGAGATAATTTAGATTTATTTGAAGAGTAATATAGTATAGTTTTTTCTGAGCCAGTTTCAACGAAAAAGTGTGTAATTTGGGTGGTGATAAAGGCAGTATAAAAAGTTTTATCAAAAACATTCCTTGAAATTCCTCAATTTGCATCAAATTCTCTGTATCCCCATACTTGGGCTCCCTAGCACAAAACTGGCCTGACAACAACATTAAAATTGTGAATTTTTCTAACAGAGGCACCTTCTTATCTTTTAAAAGACATTCCCAAACTGAATTTATATTTAATTTTGAAACTCTTGATTTTTCTTTAAAATTTGTTTCTATGATAACTGTGATGTAAATATGACCCCAAGTATTTTGTATTCATTTACAACCTTTCAACCTCGATCTCTGTCCCTTGGTACCGCCACCCTCTCAATTTTACTCCGTTTCCCCCTCCCCCCTTTTCTGACACTATTATTATTTATTTATTCAAATTTACATTTATATTCCAATTTTTACAGTAATTTTCTAAATTATTAATCATACATTGCAAGCTTGTTGCTGTAGGTGCGAGTAGAATTATATCATCCGCGTACAGTAACATATTCACCCTGGCTTTCCCGAAAATACATCCTCCACCCAGCGAATCCGGTAAATCGTTAATAATAAAAAAAATAATAAGGGAATCATTACACAGCCCAGCCTTAAACCCATTTCAGTTTTAAAAGCAGGCGTCACCCTCTCTTTAACACCAGACACCAGCCGAAGTTCCAATGTATATTCTCCTGAGTATTTTTAGCATGTGAATCGACAACCCAAGACACGACAGCTTATACAATAGAGAATCAATAAGAATTGTGTCGAATGCAGAGGGAAAATCAACATAAAAACAGTATAATTTGCAATTTCCTTTTGCCAATTGTAACTTTACCATACAAGTTAAATTTAAAATGTTATCTACAGTAGAATAGCCTTTCCTAAAGCCTGCTTGGAATTCAGTCAAGATATTTCTCTTATATTATCCATTTTTCTAACCTGTTTAAAATTATGGTGTAAGATATTTTACATACACTACCTATAAACGATAATCCCCTGTAGTTCTCTACTACATTTATTTTCGCCCTTTTTGTGTATCAGAAAAATAACAGATTTTTTAAAGCGGACATTTGGCCGTTTAAATATGTTTTATTGTAAACAGTAAGTAATTTTCAAAGTAGTGAATGTGGAGCGTATTTTAAAAATCTCGAGCGTTTACTTAAATTTATATCTGAAAGCTTTTAAAGTTATAATCAATATCAAATTTTAAGGCCGTGAATATTTTACCAAAGCCACAAATTACCAATTAAAAATCCTTCTTTTCACAACAGAGTTTAGGAACTATTTTTAACTACAATTAATATGGAAAATATTGTACACAACAGCAGCGTGTTCAGCAAGCCTAGGAATAAATAATAATATGTAATACAAGTCTATTAAAGATATTAACAACTAATTTAAATATCGTTTAAAACCCAATTTATGATTATGAATATCATTTAATAACCAAACCTGCAACAAAAAAAAACTAAAAAGAACATTGAAACAGTTTGAAATACGTGAATCCTTTTCAAATATTTATTTATGAAATATTTTTTATAAACTACATTATAAACGCATTAAAAAGTGTAGCATCAAACATCATAAAGCAATTGAATTATATTACACCTCTTAATAAAAAAAATTTATCAATCGAAATAGAAATTATGTGAAAATACATCCAATACCATTGACTTTTTGGTATTCATAAAAAGTAAAGGTTATTCAAATCATAATTCTGCTTAGACGTCACAAATTAAGTCATCAGTACTGACTATAGAGGTATTAGCCATCCGTTTTGAGTGTCCAAAGCAAAAAACCTTAAACATGAGTATATTAAAGTGATAAGAATGTAATGTAAGAAGTAAATCATAGAGTCGTTATGGGAATTAACATTGCTGAATGGTAATAACAGTTTACAGAGGGGGTCGTCGTTAAATGTACTTTATCGCGTGTTCTCACATCAATTGGCAATAGTAAATAAACTTTACATGACTTAATTATAGACTCACGTTTTCCTCTTCACTTGGTACGAGATCATCCCTGAATAAAAAGATCTTCTCTTCAATTGTATAATTATTAATACAATTGAGAGAAGATCTTTTATTAAGGATGATTCTCGTACAAGTGAAGAGGAAAAGAAAACGTAGTCTATAATTAAGTCATGTAAAGTTATTTACTATTGCCATTGATGTGGAACCACGCCAATAAATCCATTTAACGACGTACCTCTCTGTAACTGTATACCATTCAGCAATGTCTTTTCCACATAACGACTCTACTGATTACTCTCTTACATTACATTCTTTATCACTTTATATTATGTTTAGGTTTTTTGCTTTGACACTCAAAGATGGCAATCCTCTTAGTCAGTTTGATGACTTAATTTGTGACTTAAGCTAATTTGATTTGAAATAACTTACTTTTTATGAATACAAATAAGTGATTGGTATGATTATTTTCTCATAATTCTATTTCGATTATAATATTTTTTTATTAAAGTGTAATAAATTCAATGCTTTATGAGTTTGATGCTACAATTTTAATGCGTTATATGTAGTTTATAAAAAATAGTTCATAAATATATTGAAAAGGGATTACGGATTTCAAAAAAACTGTTTCAATGTTTTTTTTGTTTTTTTTGTGCAGGTTTGGTTATAAATGATATTCATATCATTAAATTGGTATTATCGATATTTAAATTAGTTGTATATCTTAATAGACTTTATACATATTTTTATTTCCTAGGCTTGCGAACGCTGCTGTTTGTACAATATTTTCATATAATGTAGTAAATAGTTCCAAACTCTGTGAAGGAAGGATTTTTAATTGTAATTGTGGCTTGTAAAATATTCAGGCCTTAATTGATATTGATTATAACTTAAAAGCTTTCAGATATAAATTTTAAGTAAACGCTCGAGATTTTTAACTACGCTCCACATTCACTACTTGTAAAATAATATAAATTACTGCTTTAACAATAAAACATATTTAAACGCCAAATGGTCAGGACTTTAAAAAATCTGTTATTTTTCTGATACACAAAATAGGGCGAAATAAATGTAGTTAGTAGATACTACTGGGGATTATGTTTATAGGGTGGTATGTAAAATATCTTAAACCCTTAATTTTAAAACAGGTTAGAAAAAATGGATAAATAAGAGAAATTATCTTGGGACCTGAATTCCAGCAGCTTTAGGAAAGGCTATTTACTGTAGAAAACATTTTAAATTTAGCTTTTGTATGGATAAAGTTACAATTGGCAAAAGGAAAGTGCAAATTATACTGTTTTTATGTTGATTTTCCCTCTGCATTCGACACAAAATTCTTATTGATTAGCTATGGTTAAGCTGTAGTGTCCTTGGGTTGTCGAATTCACATGCTAAAAATACTCAGAGGAATATACATTGGAACTTCGGCTGTGTCTGGTGTAAAGAGAGGGTGACGCCTGCTTTTATAAAACTGAAATGGGTCTTTAAGGGCTGGGCTGTGTAATGAGTGCAGTCCCTTATTATTTTTTTTTTTATTAACGGATTTACCGGATTCGCTGGGTGGAGGATGTATTTTCGGGAAAAGCCCAGGGTGAATATGTTTACTGTACGCGGATGATATAATTTACTCGCACCTACAGCAACAAGCTTGAAATGTATGATTATAATTTAGAAAATTACTGTAAAAAATTGGAATATTAAAATGTAAATTTGAATAATAAATAATAATTAGTGTTCGAAAAGGGGGGAAACGGAGTAAAATTGGAGGTGGCTGGGTCACCCAGGACAGAAGATCGAGGTTGTAATATGAATACAAATACTTGGGGTGCATATTTAAATCACAGTTATCATGAAACAATATTTAAAGAAAGAAAAATCAGAGTTTCAAAATTAAATATAAATTCAGTTTGGGAATGCTCTGTTAAAGATAAGAAGGTGCCTCTGTTAGAAAAAAAATTCACAATTTTAATGTTGTTGTCATGGCCTGTTTTGTTGCTAGGAGCCCAAGTATGGGGGATACAGAGAATTTGATGCAAATTGAGGATTTTCAAGGGAATGTTTTGATTAAAACTTTTTATACTGCCTTTATCACACCAATTACACACTTTTCGTTGAAACTGGCTCAGTAAAATACTAGTACTATATTATCTCTTCAAATAAATCGAAATTTATATCGGAAGGATCTGGTATATGACGCCAAGACGTTTACACATTACATATTAAGGAAAAGAGGATTGTATTAAAAAAAATTTATTCTGGTTTCTGGGTGTGGAAGATATTAGGAAGTAAGTGTGGACATTGACGTTAAATTTTAAATGCTGACAACAGCGTTGAGTTGGTGGGCCAATTGACTAGGTGGTTGAGGCGATGCGAACAGGCTGGCGAGTGGAACGTACTATTCTCCGTGCTTGTGCGTCTGTCTATCATCCACATTATTTAACAATATAAACTTGACCTTGCAGATAAGTTTGACTGTAAAGATTTCTATGATGGACATAGTATGTCTTGACACAATTAAGGGCGGGCAGCTGGTTGGATTTAAAGTAATCTAAACCTTGCGTTTCACCTGCTAAAAAGCACGTATGTACCTTGTGTAACCGGAATGAGTATGAGGGACGTTCCTTTCACTTTGTGAGTATTTGTCCTATTCTGGCAACGATTTCGGATAAAAATGGTTTTGGGGAGTAACGTGTTAAGCGAAAAAAAAAGATTTGTTGACTACCGTGATGGATGGATTGGCTTTCAATTTGGAATATGATATGAGAATTATGCGTGAAAATGCGGTGGGATTTATTTATGAATTTAATTTTTAAATATTAATATGTATACGTATATTTATATATATATATATATAGATATAAACTTTTAGATGACAGTTGTTAAGGATCAAAAAAATTAAATTAAAACAAATACATAATATTTTTGTGTGAGTGTGTGGTGGTGGCGCGCGTGGCGTGCGTGCGCCCAGCGCGCGGTAATATTACATTTTCGTTTACTTTTTTCTGAATATTTTGATCCTTTATTTGAATACCCAAATTAAAATTTCTATAATTTGGGTTAATTAAATTTTTTTTATTGAATTAATTGTAGTATAAAAAGTTAACAGAAGTGCCAAAACAGACAGACGGTCGAAATAACCATTGTTTTTAGTTCATTATTGTTGGTTCATTACTTAGGACATCGGACAAAATTGCGGTATCATCCTACACGCCTTAAACATGGCTATCAGTACTGTATATAGCAATGATCTGGCAGTTATCATCAAAAACAAAACAAGTGCATTTGGAAAGACGAGCAGCAGAGGTACCTGTCCTTATGATATAGAAGCAGAATTCACAAGCACAAGTCTTGGCATAATAATGGATTGATACCTCACCATGGACACCACATCCTTGGATAATCATAAGCAAAAAAATGAACTCTGGCCTATATGTCACTAAAACAAATTAAAACAATTCAGCGGCAAACCAAACTGACAAAAAATGCGCCTACGTGCTATTATTTGAAACACATCTGCGATAAGGATACTAATAGTTTGGGGCACTCCGCTAAAAATTTAACAAGACTCTCCTCTTGCAAAAAAAAGCTATAGGGCTCTATCGACCTACAGAGTCGGGACATCATGCAAAGAAGAAGCCTTAATAGCTCAATAAGTCCTAACTGTGGTGCGATGTACATTCAAGAGATATTTCTCTATGTGATGGGGAAGGGAAGAATCTACCAAGGCTCCGCTGCCACCGATGAACATAAATACAAGACATGCCACGACAGTACATCCTACCCAACCACCATCTCTCACTGTACGAGAAAATAAACCTTCGTATAGGGTAGAAAAGCTTTTCAACCACCTCCCACAGGACCCGTTCTTAAAAGGGGCAAAGCGCTGAGGACTTCGTTGCAGAGGTGGCTCTTGAACGGCCTAACTACAGGCCTGGAAGATTCCTCAAAGGACGACTCTAGGACAGGCTCTATCTTATATCTATCTTTCAATTGTATGACACTACTGATTCTTATGATGACAAATAAGATGATTCTGATCTGAAATCATGAATTACTTGAGGTAGAGTGGAATAGAGGGCTGTACTGCCGGTACTCCACTTCATAATTAAATATAATTAGTTTAATTTCATTTATTTTATTTTATTGAATGATAGTGCTTTAAATGAATTAAACTTTAATTAATCAGATGAAAACTTATCTTAAATATAGGGTTTTCTGTTATGTATAAACCCCTATAACATTTTTAAGGTTTTGGGTTTAGTTGGAGGAATATTGCCACTTGGTGTAGTTACTTGTGTTAAAGGGGAGACGTTTTTTTTTTTAATAGGTGTTACAAAAAAGTGGTCCTATAGAACCTGTAAAATAATCTCCCAAAACTCCACTAAAAAATTTTTTTGATTGAGTCCTACCGTTGATTGCATTCGTTACAGAAAAAGACAAATCATTTCACGATACTAATTAAGTTACGAAATGAAAGCAGTGCGAAGGGAACTGTTTTTTTTTAGCTCAGGGAGATATATATTTATTAGGGAAAAAAAACCCCGAATAAACAACAGTGTTGCAGAACTCCGTTATTTTGGCAAATTTTTTTGATAAAAGAACCCAAAGTATAAAATTTTTTTAAAATTTTTTTTCTTTAAACAACGGTAAAAGAATGAAAAATAGAGTTTTTTGTTTCACCATTTTTGTTTTTTTTTTCCGTAAATATATCTACAGCTCAGTAATAAACAGCTAGGTTATAAGTTTTTATAATATATTTTTTAAAAAAAATTTTAAAATTTTTCAATTTTTTTTCATTTATATAGATAGTTTTCAAAAATTTCTCCAAATTAAAAACTTATATTACAAATGTCAAATTCCCTTTTTTTAAAAAAATAATCAGGACTGACTGTGTTCTATTTTGTGTATTTTTTTAAGTACATTTTTTCACTTATAGAAAAGGGGTTTAAATGTGGTTAACACACCCCTTGGGCACAAGGATCACAAAGATGTTATTATTACAGGTTTCAACGCAAATGCAAAAAAATTGGGGCTTTATTTATTTAGCTGTTGTAGTAGTAAAAATGTACTTCACATACCAAAATTTTTCTCACTCTATCAAGTGACATCTGATGCACAATTTTTCCTTTCCCTTTCCCCTTTTGAGCTCGAAAAAAATTATGAAATGGAGCTACTACTCTTTAAATAGAGGGATCTTGACTATCACACCCCAAAGGCTTTGTGCGTTTTATGTGTTTGTACTGTAACACATACAAATCTTTATACAGTTTTAACAATGGTTGGGGGATCATTATTGTCTTAGGGTACCCGGGAGTGGGCCGCAATTTTTAATGTAAAAACAAAATATTTTAAAATATAAAATTTGTTTTCGAAGTGTAAGGGAAATCATAATATGTTAATTAAATTTTTTTAAATTCCCCATATTTAGGTTATTATCCCAAAAGTTTTTATTTCTTTAAAAATGGTTTCAAAAAAGGGGGCCGTTTTCTTTAATTCATTCAGTTTCCCAAATTTTTTTTTCTATTAATAATAAATGTAGGCTAATTTAAGCATGTAAAATCAAAACATACACGTTCCAATTTTTCCCCTTTTATTATCGTGCCACCCCCTATTAAGGATTTGTAAAAAAAAAACAATTTTACTTTAAAGGGCTATAGGTTCACCTTCGAAAAATTAGGTATTATAGGCCAAAACTGGGAAAAAAAAAATTTAAAAAAAACCCAGTAAGTTTGAAATTTTATTTTCTGTACTTACAATTAAAAAAAAATTTTTTTCAATAAATTTTTTAATATTTAAAAATTTTTTATCATTCCCAAAAAAGTTATTACTTTTTTTAAAAATAGGATGTATTTATTTTCATGTTTTCAAAAAACATTTCTTATTTTGGGGGAAAATTTAAAAAAAAATAAATATATTTAAAAAATATAAAAGGGAATACAAATTAATAACAATAGTAATATTAGCAACAAAATTTTTTTACAGTTACCCAAAAGGATATAAGCCCTTTCTGCTTTTTTATGGCAACATGGTTTGGGTAATCTCTTTTCAAAAAAAAGAAACAGTCCACCTCTAAAATTTTTGGTACGAACGAACGAATTTAAAGGGGGTGGTTGTTGAGTTTTGTGGCTAAATTTCATGAGTACTGATCATAATTCTGGCCAACAAGCCTTTACCTCCATCACTGCAAAAACCCCATTGCTGGGAAAAGAAATTTGGGCATTGGTTTCTTAATGTGGTGGGTAATAAAAAATATTCCCCAAAAAACGATAATTTTAAAAAATTTGTGGGGGGGGGGGGGGGTGGGGGGGGGGGGGGGTGGGGGGGGGGGGGGGTGGGGGGGGGGGGGGGTGGGGGGGGGGGGGGGTGGGGGGGGGGGGGGGTGGAAAATTTCTAAATTTTTCTCTTATTAAATGGCGGACTGACAGAAAATATGCTAGTGAAATTTTTGCAAGGCGGATGTGTTTAAAAATTTTCTATCCAAATTTAAGTAAACAACATTTGCATGAACCGAATAAAAGAACTGAGTTTTAATATAGATTTTGGAGATAACTTTTTGCTCGTCTAACTTCCAGTTTTAAATATTTCTGGAACTTTAACAAAACAAAAGATGTCAAGCATATCTTGGGAACTGATAATGTTAGATTAATCGATAATTTTATAAAAAAATCCGTTTTTTATTTTCTAAGATTGAAGTAAGAAAAACACAATTAAATTGATAGAAGAAGTCCGAAAACTGTGGCCCCAATTAAGCACACTTAAAGGAACCTATTTCGTATTCAAAAAAGTGATGGTTATTTCTCAAACTTCTAATGGCTTTTGAATCAGATTTTAAAATTTTGGTGTTTTTTGAAGCAGCTGGAAAATTAACTCCATTTTGGATTAGGATTTTTTGAAATGTTACTATACCCCGATCTATAAAGGAGGATTTAAAAACTAAGTTTTATAAGAGAAGAAGACGATGATGCGATTTTCTGAAGACCTGGCATAAACTGGAAGTTTTATGCCTGTTGATGGAAAAATAACAATTACAAGATATTTTTTATTAGAGTTCCAATGATTGATTATAAAAAATCACGAGAAAAAATAAGGTTGATTGAATTAAATTACAAAAAGTCAAAACATTCATGTTTAATTTTCTAGATTGGCAGTGTATTGAACAAAAATATTTCCCGGGAACAACTTATTTCGTTCGATATCACAAAATATTTTATAGAAATATATCTTCAATCCCAAGTTTCGGTTATTATATTTTTTCAAACAGATAAGACAGAATAATCAAGAAAAAAATCCTTCCAAAAGTTTGATAGTTTGAATGTAAAAAATTAACAGAGTAATATTGAACGGTTCTTATTATCCAGATGAATTACAAAATTTAAACATTTTCCAGGAGTGTCATTTCCAGAATCATTTACAGAAGTATCAAGATTTTAAGAAAGTTACTGTAATTAAAAAGGGAAATGTATTACAATCCTAAAGAAATTTTTAGCGAATAGACCTATTTATAGTCATTGATACAACAAAAGATTTTGACAAATATTTCTGGATTTCAAAGAACTGATATAATATATCAAGTATGGATTTCAAAAGCTGTTACAAAACGCGATTTGTTATGTTGTTGTTGTCTCTGAGAAATTTTTAGCCTTATGATGTATTAAGCACGATATTTAAAAAGAAAATTCAGTAAAAACGCGTATTATTCGTCGGATAATTTTTAAAACTTTACAGAATCTGTTAAAGACATTGATAAAAGTTTACTATTTTAAATTGCATTAAAAAAAATTTTTGAAAAATATGGCTGATATTAGGAAAAAAAAAACTATTTCAAGGGTCAATGGACCGGGAATGGTTATTTTAAAAAATACTTTAATATTTACTGATCCTATATAACCAAATTTCATCAAAAAAGCTCCAAATAGTTCTCGAGATATAAGAGTGTTTAAAGATAAGGGGATTGATTGGGGGTTAGATTTTGAAAATTTTGTTATTTTCATGATTAATTTAAATTTAGAAACTCGCGTTTTTTTTGAAGTTTTCAGATTTGTTTAGTGGTGCGATAAAAATTTTTTATTTTTTTCTTTGAATATTAAGAAATAGGGGATGATTTCACCCTTTTAGGATAAGTTAAGTCGAAAGAGTTAAGTAATTACTATATGTGTAAACCATATTTCGTTAAAATCGGTTGAGAGTGGTTTTTGAACATCAAGGGTTTGAAATAAATATTGATATTCACATTATTAATTATACATTGGAAAACTAATAAACCAGTTCTAAATATCGATTGTAACCATTCGATTTTTATTATCGATAAAACTTCGATCATTCATAATCGTATATATCGCAACGGAAAAAATTTTTCATCATGGGCGTTTTTGGGCCACTTAAAGTAAGCTCATCATGCTTGATCCGTCCTCTATTTTAACGAAATTTGAAACAAAGATATATCATACAATTGAGAAGATTCTAATGTATTTTGCAAAGTTGAAGATACGAAGAAATTTAGACACTTTATATGAAGTACGAAAGATTGTGTGATGATTCTGTGTTTCTTGTTTAAAAGTGAAGTGAAGTGTTTCCACTGGGCGTTGGCCAATTCATAGAGTTATTAATATTTTAATAAGTTACTTTATTATTGTGGACTCGAAGAAAGACGTTAAAATGAAGATTGTTGTAATTGTGGTGTAGGACAATTCTAAACTGTGATAAAACATTGTGTGAAAATAGTGATGTAAAGTGATCATTTGTAATACAGAATTAAGTGTTATTTTACAGTGATTTCATTGTCCTCACAACGGCGCGTGAGAAAAGCAATGTCCATTGTTTTGGTGTCACTACTGTCCTTGTACCACACACAGGCGTGTGCAAAAGCAACGGTCAAGCGTTCTAGTGACATACAAACGCACTCTCACATGTTTCAATAAAATGGAGATTCTCGAGGTCAAGCGTTTAGTGGTACAAACGCTCTACAGGCAGAACCGTCACAAATCTAGAGTTGATTGAAAATAAAACATATGATACCTTTCTTCTTCTCCCAATTTTCACAAATTTCTTAGAAGGTTAAGTAGATATCGCAACAAAACACCACACTTAACCACTAACAACACGTCATATTGGTATGTCTTAAACAATAATTGATGATGTTCATATTATTCCTCTTTGTCATTCCTTCTAAAACTTCAAAAATCATACTCTTTCGCTGATGAAAAATCCTCGTATTTCTTCCGGGAATAATCTTTGTAAATCATTAGGACAAAAATTTTCCTAAATATTTGATACAGTAGAATGAAATTATTTCTATTATTCTCTGTTGTAGAAATGATAAACACAAACATTGCGCGCTGAAAATAATTAATATCTCGGCAGACTTAGTTTTCCATTATCCTCCATTTATAAAAAAATCTTTTTGTTTAAATGAGAAGAGTATAATGCCCAACTGTTACAAGTTCGTGTTTATAATAGAGGAGATGAAAATTATTGATAATAAGATTCGTTTGTAGAGATTGTAATTTTAATTTATGTTACGAAAGACCTAAACCTAAGAAATTATCGAAATAAACTAACACATTTGAAATAATCTGCTTATGAAAATTACAATACCGGAGACAAGAAGCAAACAAAATTTTGTTACAGAATTTAAGGAAAAACAGAATAAAAATTTTTACTCTATCTCTTGGAACCCATTGACAAAATTATTTTCCTTATTCAAAGAATACATTAGGTTTGTTGAGTTTCAAATACACAACGTTTATTATGAAAAGATATTACACTGTATCTTTTTTATTATCTAGATTGTAGAATTTGTATTATGATTTTTGAACCAGAAAATCCTCGAATGATTTTATAGTAACAATTGGAGAAATTTATAAACGAAGAACCTTCTCGTGAAAAGAAATGCCGGTTTTAGACTCACATTCTCCCCGAACTTCTCGAGTGATGTTTAGCAAATTTATCATTTTTTCCGTCTTTAAATTTTTTCTATTTAAATGGTTGGTTCTTGAAAAAGGTTAAATGATATTTGGTGAATGCAAGTTTAAAGGGAGTATAATGAAGTTGAAGTGAATTGGAAGAAAAGGAAGGAAAACATAGAATCTTGAATTTGGAGAAAATGAAAAGATAAATTCGGGTTAGTTTACAATAAATTGCCGATTTGGAAGATTGGTAAAGTACACTTGCCGAACAGATTTTTGACTGTTTTGGATGAAAAAAAAGTATTTAAAGGGAATTAAACACAAAATGAAAAATTACACTTGAGTTGTTACTAACGACAAGAAGACTATAAAAGATAAAGAAATTATAACAATTAACGTTTGTAGGAATAAAGACTTAACTCTAAAAACATTCCAGTCCACCTCCCCACGCTCATAGTACTGTTTTGATAAACCATAGTTGGGTGTCTTTCTCATAGGAATCACATGGAATATATGATCTACAGTAATACCTTTTGTTTCACACAAAAATGTGGCTATATTCTATATAAGAAAAATTCTATAATGCTCTTTAATGAATTTGGTTTTGATAAATCTTGATACTCACCAAATAAAATTCCTAAGAAATTTCATCAATTAAGTCCTTGATTATCTTGAAATGGACGTATAATATGGGAAAAATGTCATAAAAAAAAACGATGAAAATCTACTACTGTTTGTTTATTTTTTACTTTCTTTATTCAATATCTTTCGTAATTTAAATTATTAAATATTATAATCCCTTATTTTTTTCGTTTTTTTGTGGTGTAACACGTGTTGCCAGTTTTGGCCGTTCTTTTCTGCCAAAAGAGCTGCTACAAAGTTCTTTTAATTCTGTTTCATTTAAAGACTGGTAATCAACAGTTGTTGAGAATATATACCGGCAATTTCACATGAAATTCAGTCTTTTGGTTTGGCATCTGATTTTAAATTGCGTAGTAAATTGTAGAGAAGAAACTTTTGGTGAGTTTCAAAATGGTATAGTTGTTTGGTGACTATTTAGTAGAAAGTTTTTTATTAAAGTATGTTTTTTAGTAAAAATGTTTTTTAAATTGATTATAAATTTTATTAAAGATAAATCGCTTTAATTCGTAGCAGATTTGAACAACATTTTACAAAAGCACAGCTTAAGAAAGTAGAAGCCAAACAGCTGTATGATTTTGGTTAATCTTTTCATTCCACAAGAGTAGAATCAGTAATGTACCGTATCGCAGTTTTTGGAGAACGATACGAAGCTGTAGCATCTCGAGTTTATATTTTTCATTGGAGAATTGCTGTGTTATTTCTCAGCTTCACCTTTATGGTACAGTTGAAACAGTAATTTAACATTGCATTTTTCGTCGGTCGGCTCCGAAAAGTGCGCGCAGGAACCCCATATTACTATCTACTTATATATAATTATATATCATTATATTATAATATACTATATATTAAAATATAGTAAATATATATATATGTAAGAATTCTCATGATCGGGAAAAAAAGGTTAGAATTAACTATATATAACGAGTAATAGTTTCGACATAGAATTAAATTTGGCATGGCCTGTAAAAACATAATTTATGATTTAATTTTTGGTATAAAGGTCCCAACTCCCAACATAAGTGTCCTGAAATATAACTCATCTGAACTTAGCACAGTTGTTCATCATACGGTCAACATGCTTTCGAATCTTAGTGTAAACAGCCACTAGATATATGCTCATTTTAAACATAAAAATAATGCAAGAACTTAAGATCGCATCTTGTCTGTTATAATCTACTATTTTTTTTTAAACTACTAATGTTTGTGTGTATAATTGAAGATATATACCAGACTTTGGCCAGAGATATGTATATTGAACTAGATTTTAGATATTAAGCTTTGTCACATCACATTTTTATTAGTGACAAGCAATGATAAGCTTTTAACTCGTTTTTTACTAAACTTAAAGGTTTAACATGATGATAAATACCATGACTAACCAATTATAAAGAGTTTTTGCACATAATTTCAGACATGGTCCTTGTTACGTCACACAAGATCTCGTCCTTTTTTTAAACACACTGTTAAATATACCAATCTTTTAAAATGTGCAGTGTCCATACAATACTTTATATAAGAGGAGAACCGGATTTAAGGTAGAAAAATGTACATAAAATAAATTCCAAAACTCAAAACGGAAGCTATACGCTGTAAAAATATATTATGGAAATATCTTAATACCAATAATAAATACTATAATACAAAATAATGAGTGCCATGTTTTATGAAATTTCGAAACATATAAATGATGTAAAATATGCAAAGTTTTTGCATAGTTCAAAATAGTTTCAAGCTTGTTTTTTAATTGTTTGAAATCATATCCGTTTTGGAATATAGTGGATAAAAACATATAAAAACTAGGAGAGTAAGGGACCATGCCCCCCTGTGCGGACAGGGCTTCTGATTGGTTCGAGAGGGGGTCACACGTGATTCCAGAGATTGCGCGGCCCGCCCCCCCGCGGCATGCGCATGAGGGAGAAAATTCTCCCCACATGTGCGGTGAGAAATTCCCTCATGCGCCGGGAGAAAATTCCCTCCTCACACACTCTTATCCTAGTGTTTTGGGGGTGGATTTTTGGGTGTCAAAATCGTTTTTTTTTTTTTTTTTTTCGGTAAAAATCGGTGAATTTTGGGTGTCAAAAGTCGGTGTTTTTCGGGTGTAAAATATCAGGTGATGTTGTTGGGTCCGGTGAGCGGAGAAAACGAGGGACGGAGGGAATTCCAACATGGCTCCGTGACCCCATTGTATCACACGTGATATCAAGAAAAAAAAACCAATAATGGCTGCGCCCACGTAAAACATAAATCCTCACTTTCTTAATTGGCTGGTGCCCGTGGCGCGCTGCTGGGCGGGATAAAATTCCCTAGGGTTCCTCCTCACACTACACAAAATAATTAATTTAAATATATAATAATAATAGTAGATAAAATAATTAAGTAAGACGTTATTCTGAGTGTGGTTGCGCGGAACAACTTTTCTCCCCCCCCCCCCCCCCGTACTGTGTATGTAACACAGTACCCAGGTTTTAAGCATTTAACCGAGGTATAGGAGTCCTGTTCCAGTCTGAAACTGGTATTGTCACACTCACGGACCCGATAATTGCCCCGTCCCCTTGGAAAGTGAATTTTTTGAATTTTTTGAAACCTAATTGAATGAATAAAAAATGGAAAGTGAATTTTATTGAAATCCAATTGAAAGTTAGAGCTGGAGTTACCTCGGGATGGTATAATGTTTGGAACCTCCCCACGCGATATTAACGCTCGGGCACGTGGACACATGTTTGTACTCTGTCGGCACAGGCCCCGACAGAGAGTATAGAACCGTCAGCAGGCCGAAGAGCAACCGTGGGAATGTATTCACCATACACACAGGACACTCAACTTTACGGCGGCTGTGACAGAGGTGTCTCCTCGGCGTCCCGGGGGTGGAGTAGTTGGTGTTATTACGCCTGGCATCCATCCATTCTTTCCCCAACGGATCGTAGGGGCGGAAATTCTATCTCCAAGTCCCCTCACGAAGGCTCCCGCCAAGTTTTGCGTGGGCGAGTCTGGATCTGTCGCCCTATGGTCGGTATCTTTAGAAAGGATGCGCGACTTTGGCCGTCCAGTTTGCAGCTTCCCGCAATCAGTACTTTCGGATACTGTGGAGGGCCGCAGATTACATTCCCTTCCCGCGCCCTCCCAATCACTGACCCTGGGCTAAAATACAGAAGAAAGAAGAACGAAACGATATACAGTCACTTGTAAAACAAGTCATAATGTACAATTCGAGTAATTTCAATTTCCCGCGTTACCGTAGGCCTGAAATTGTGTGGGAGCTCCGGTGACGGAGGGTATTGAGGGGGCGTACTCTGACGACGATAGGAGCGTATAGCTCAGACTCACGTTGGACGATCCGCCGGCCGGTGAGATGGCCCTGAAGAGGCCATTCATGGGAATGGTACTCGGGGGAGGGCGTGGCGAGTCACGGAGGAGTGCGTGGACGGTGTGCGACAGAGGGATTCACGCCACTTCCACGGACCCTGGGCCCCCTAAAAAACAGAAGAAAAGAAGAATTATTACATCACTTGTGTAAACAAGTCATTATGTACAATTCAAGTAATTCAATATCGAGCGTAACCGTAGAGCCGAATTTAGTGGTAGCTCCGTGAGACGGAGGGTTATTGAGGGTGCGTACTCTGGCTACACGGATTAGGAACGATAGAGGGCGGAACTCCGTTGACGATTTTCCGCCGCGGTACGGTGAGAGCCTGAGATACCATCAATGGGGTGGATACCGGGCGAGGAGGGCGGGCGAGAGTTGGAGGAGTGGGTGACGGGTGCGGACACAGAGGCGTTACGGAACGGCGCCCTCTAGGAAGAGGTGTCATAGCTGTTATCGTCACGTTGCCCGCAGGCAGTGACCATTCCCCAAATCGCCTGTCCTCTGAACGAGCCTGCAGACTGTGGATTGAGACAGACAAATTGCAGGCTGCAGTGAGCAGATCTGTACATATATACTAACACCCTCAGATATTGCTTATTTTATCACCACATCCGTAAATTGTACTTTCAATTGATGGAACTAATCCCATTGATCCCATGACTAGTTTCAACCCCAGACCTTCCTGCGGCTTCGTGTCCAGAGGCGGATCCAGCAGTTCCGTGATCTCCCCTATCGTGCTCTTGGACTCTCACGCCCGGTCAAGAGCCCTCGACAAAAGGTTCGGACTCTGCAAAACATCTGTTTAAAACACGAGGAGTAATCATCAAGTGTACGCCGCTAACCCGTTCAATAATCGGTAACCATAGATGAGAGTAATGGTTATTTTTACCTGCCCAAGATATCCTCGTCACAGAACTCCCATGTATCCCTCCACACGTCCACTTTATTACAAAAAAAAAACAAACCCGTTAGGTCATAAATTACCTTAAAGGTTAGTACATACGTAAAGTGCGTTGAAACACGTAAAATATCACAGTAAAACTCACAATAGTGCCTGAACGGGTTGGGGGGGAGGAGGCCAACGAAAAAGAACATCCTCTATCACGCAGATAAGGTCGCGCCGTACTGCAAATAATCAACAGAGGATATAAAAAATTTGAAAAAACCATGTCATATGACCGAAAAAAAATACATTAGTACTATTTTTACGTACCGTAGTGGAAATGGGGTACCACGAGGCTCACTGCGGGGTCTGGCGTGGGTCCCTAAAACAATATTTAATAAGTTATGCGATACATGTGCTAAGACCAACAACAACAAACAAACAACAGAAAACATAACACGAAGACAAACACTCACATTCCTGAACATGAGGAGGATGATGATAAAAAGAAGAAACTGCACCGGAAGGAAAAAAAGAAAGAACTCCTGACCTCTCCTGCGAGAACCACCGGCTCACCGACCAACCGTCCAACGCGAATGTCGTATGGTCGTGAGCCTTGGGGCCAATAATAAAAATATTAATTCTGTATCAAGTAATCAGCGATTTATTCATTAAAGTGTAGGCATAACTGTGTTGAATTATAAACGTACCAAGTCTATGTGCTCCAGTCATCGGTTCCCTGACCAACCGTCTTGTAGACGCGCCGTTCGAGGGTTGTTCCTAAACAATAATTCGAACATTTACTTAAAATACATCTCAGTAAAACAGTATAACATTTACATGAAATTATTTGCGATGACTTAAATACGTCCTTTCACTGGCCGTGCTGATACCACACTCAGGGAGTGCGAGAATCAAACAGCAATACTGTAGTGTTCCCCGATCCTGGCTCTATGGGGCACAACACACAGTACTCTCCCAGCATGTACCACGAACATGGTGGTGGGCCCAATTGAGGAAAGCAGATCTAATGGCTAAAACGTGTCACAGATCGGACATGATAGTGAAAGTGCAGGATACCAACGCGTCCTCTGTCTTATATTGAGGCAGCTCGGACCGCATCCAGTCCCCACATGTGCTGGTACAATAGGTGACCTTCGTTTCCACACCACCCCATGAGGTCAGGTCTTTAGGCGCGTTCTTATTTTGTTAACTACGAGAGCATCCCCAGTAGGAGCCCTAACCATCTCGGGTGATGAAGCCCCAACCATCGCTCATCACATAGGTGAGTAGCCAGTCCATGACAAATTTGCTACCTCCCAACCAATCATTTTTTTTTGTAACCTCACCTAATGACAGGACTTCTCAACTCAATGCCGAAACCCTGTCTCTCAGGTGAGATACGTTTTTATATTATCCTCCGCGAGTTGTAACTAAGTAAACTTTTACTCGGAGAAAGCCTTTCAATGTAACTCGTAAAAACACTCGCTCAAAGACTTTTTTTTATTTTTTTATTTTTAAATTTATTTACAGCATCTAGAGCGATTAGGTACATACCACCCCTGGACTTACGGGAGTTTTAGGCCTGGCCATAGAGGTATCTGTCACACACATACACACACAACAACTGCTCCCAGGTCTTACGTGAGTTTTAGGGCCTGCCGTAAAGAGCAGTTTGAAAGCCCCCCAGGACTTACAGAGTTTAAGGCCTGCCTTAGGAAGCTTACTCCCACGTCACTCACCCCACCCCGCTCTAGAGCTTTTTTTCAAAGCACAAGGCATAAGTGAAGCCCTTCTGATATATGTTGAAGGCGAGAATACCAGTGTAGCTATCAGGGAAACGATTGCTTCCTTCAACTTTCAACTACATTTCTAGTCAACTACGTTATTATGAAAGCAGGACATAAAGTTGACCATTTTTCAAGTCCTTTGAGTATATACAGTAGCAAAGGGTTTACAAAGAGCAGCGTATCAGCGTCCCCTCATCGTACTCTATACCACCCTCCTCGCCACTTGATGTTGTGAAAGTTGGCGCTCCAGCCACCGAACGGTTCTGCCGATTTTAGTAATATTAAACTCCCCCTTAATCGTATTAGTGGAGGCTGAATACGATGTGTGCACGAAAGAAGATGACCTGATTATTACAAAACTCTTTTTTACAATAAATCGATTGTCATTATCTTTTAAAAGCGTTTGAAAAAACTTCAACTATCGCCTCCATTTTGGCCACCGTTTTGTAAAGTTCAAATTTACGAGAGACAGCCTGTGAGCTATGCCCGACTAGGAGGGGAGGTTCACTGTCACTTGTTTTCAATTGCGGTTTTAACAGGCTCCTTCAATCAAGAACAGGTCTCCCCTTTCAATACGATGTACATCCAGTGGGATGTTGGGCAGTGAAACTGATCCCACTCGTGCTTGTTAAGGAGTTAATAGTATGCTCTCCCCGTCAAAGAGAAACACGTGCATACGGCCGAAAACATTTGTTGACCTTGATATCCCTCGCTCGCTCCGTGTCCTGATTTTAATATAATAAATTTGTTTTTATTCTCCAGAGCCCAGGGTTACGGAATTGAAGTGTATGTGAAAAAACTCGTTTTAAACCACATCGAGATGACCAATTAAACTGCCGAACACCTTTCAACCCATTATAAACAACTGTATATTCCCGAGAGAGTCAACCACCCCGGGTTTTTTAACAAAACCCACAATCACACCACAACCTTGGAAAGATCACATATCAAATAAATAAACAGACTATTAAGAAAAATTCCCCGTTTAACGAGTTATATAGGTCTCCTTTTGCGTCTTGGTATCCTCGTAGGCTCCCAGGGTCCATAGAGCCGTTTTGAATTGGGTCCTCCATGAGGATCTACTGGTCTCGGGTCTTGTATGAACCCGTACCTTCCACAGTACCCCATATATACTTTAATCCTCCGAATTTTAGGGACCAAATCAGAGACGCGTGCTCTATTTTGACCAATGAGATTTTTTAGCAGAGTTGGTTACATTCCCCCTCCACCTGCCTTCCTCCTCCCGGTTCGTATGTGATAGGAATCTATCAAAAAAAGAGACAGTAATTTTGTCACAGCCCCCTCAGCAATCCCAGGCGTTTCCCTCGCCATGGGGAATGATTAAATTATCAACAGTCGATTTTTTAAACAACCCTTTAAGGTTAAATACCCCGTCCCTTGTACAAGCAAAGCGTTGTGAACATAACTTTGCTTTGATAACCCCTTTTTATACCCATTCAGCTTCACATTCATCCCTCTCTGCAAAATCCTAACCCTTAATTCAGTCCAAAACCCGTCACATCATAAAAACGCCGGGGGGGGGCTATTAGGTGTGAAAATAGGCACAGTCGAAGGGTATTTATCATATCTTTCATCTTTCCGTCCTTCCACAAGACTAAGTGGTACACTCCCAGACTTTTTATAAAACCCTCTTCTATACCTATCTTTAGAGTCCTGTTTTTAATAGGATTATTCTCGCCCCCTCCACCTACCAGTAGGCACCTCTCGGGGGTCCATCGTCTACCTCAAATACCGAATCTCAATTTTGTCTAAAATCCTTAACATCGAGTAAAAGCTGGCATGGCATAGGATGGTAAACTTGAAATGCAGTTGAAGTATCCCAACGATCCTCATCTCTACTCCTTCCTTATGAGACCGCGAATGTATAGCCCCAATCGTTTGCGATAAGTGTTCAAACACTGGGGTAGGTAAATGTACAATCGGCGTAGGAGTCGCTCAATTTAAATACCATAACGATCCCCACCAGCCCTCCCACACCCGGCCCCCCACCCCAACATCCACCACCACCTACAGCACCACCTATTAACATCATAATAACGTTATTACGTTTCCGGTAAGCAGGGTTGTACGCCATGTGGGAGTCATGCATGAGGAGACAGTATGCCGACGTGTTTGCCGGGAAAATATATTTTTTCCAGCCTTCAAATTCCAATCCTCATCGTCTACTGGTCCGACTTGATCGAATCGTTCTGTTTAGAACAATCCAATCCACTATAGATGGGTGCGCGGGAACTTGGAATTTTTTTTCAAAAATCAACGGTATTAGGCGCTCCCGCTATCTGATAGTACGAAGCTTTGGAATCTTGTAAAACATCATCGTAAAAAAATGCACCAAGTCACCGTGAACCATTGTCGTAAGGATAATATTGCGAATTCAAATAATAACAGTCTTACATTTGTCAGGTCGCAACGGTCAAAAGAAGACGCATCCTTTTTTCAGATCAATTTTTTTCTTCCCTGTCCTGAAATGCCAAAACAACGTTAGCGGGGTTTCTCAAATTTGAGAACTCGTTTTAATTTATCGTCCAACTCTGACGAGTCGTTTGTGGTAAAGAGGGGTATTCGTGAATTTCCCAGACCGAAACGGCAGGTGAATCAGAGTATCTTTCTCAATAACCACGCAATAATTTCAATTTGTAACTGTCGGATACAGTAATGTGTGGAACACGCCAGTAGAGCGAGGTTATTTTCAAAGTCGAGGTTTAACCGCATCCGTGCTTTTGACCGCGTTAATGTCGGTAGCCGACACTCAAGATAAATCAGTTCCTGTCTGACATTGACCACGATCTTTTTATAAAACCTCGGCAAAAACCCAGCAACAGTTTTAGAGGCACTGAATATGTAAATTCACTGGCCTGACCGGTTTCAAACCCGGACCTAGCCAAACATGCATTCAAGAGACCAGCCTCCTCCTCTCCTCTTTTCCTGATGGAAATCAGTACCCCTTTTATTGTACTTGTAATACCTACACTTTTTCAACTCCTGTCACCTCTATACCGCCGATCTCGTACCTTATATCGTCGAAATAAAAAATGCAATAGCGTTGTTTATTAATGTAGACACTGGCCGCGGCCCCATCCGCCTTCTTGGCACGCCACTTTTCCGCTGATGGTTTGTAAACTGCTTTCGAACGGTGCTGTAATTATATCCTGTTGACTGATTGGAATCCTGATTTCCGTCGTTTTATTCTTTATAGTTGACGAAGGCGTACGGTTTGTGAGAGTGAAACTCCCAACCGGTTTATCGCCTCATCGTACTCGACGGCGCCGATTCTAATCGATAGCAGAGCCATACTTAAAACCCAGCGATCTAATAAATAAACTTGATGTTCTTTAGGTGTTAACACCGCGGTCTTTTGTGATCGAATGAGTGGGAAAACGGTGTACGGCACTTCTCTAAATACTAGGGCCCATTGCCGTTTTCCTTATGTGTTTTCGTAACGATAACGGTTCGTTTCTAAAGTTTTATCAATTCACACGTTCGGTCTTTGAGAGAGACAGCTATATTGTTCACCCTTAACGGACGTTCACTAGGTAAATAGATGACTGTGCTCGGTTTCTCGACTATTTTATACCCTGGAGCAACTTCAGGGTAAAACTCATGCAGCACATGTCCTTCTACGACAGTACAACCGTTTTATAAAGGATCCTCGGGCGATATTACCCGTCAACACGTATCGTGTTTACCGTCATAATACTGACTGGGGAGGTCAGGACATGTGGACTCTATTAGGCTCGAGCATTTTCGCGGTGAAAACCTAGTACAGGAGCTAGGGATCCCAGATATTTCGATATGTATCGCTTCAACTGCAACGATACTTCGGACCTTAGAAGTGTTATTGTTTGCCTTAAAACTGAACCGTCACGCCTCCGTCAATGTGCGACTTGATATATTCTTCGATGTTTTCAATTTCGTACGTACCCTTCATCTATTACTTATCTCTTTACCGTTTCCGTAGTGAAACTTGTCATTTACACCCTTTTCAATGTTCGGAATTGTATAGTACGTGGGACAGGTCAATTAGGCCGATTTCGTACTCCCCATCGCTCAAATCCATTGGTGGAAAGACCCTCACAAGATACGTACGGGGCCACAGCCGCTAAGTGAAAACATTATTTGCTAGAAACTTCAAACACAAGTGTCCGCAGACTACTGAGTTCATCAGACTGTTTACGCTCATTCGAGTTATACTGTACACTGACACCGGTACCCAAAGTAAGATACGAGTTCTAAACCGGCGGTCTCAGATTACCAAAACTGTCAAAGTAGTACAACACTATTTCCTAGTTCTATTTTTATAACAGACCCAGTGCGTTCCTTCACCTCTCGTGAAACTGTCCAGATTTACTATGGCCGACTCGTACAGCCGCGGGGTCTTGGGCAGTGTGTCCCTCATGTATACACCTCGAAAGTTCGGAATATCGAGTAAGCCCCTCGCGTAACGGATCAATTCGTGGTTTGTTAGAGGTTTTATCGGTATCGAGATTGTTGTTTTTTTTTTTTTTACAACACCTCTTCCTTTTCCTCACCCCACCACCACCTCCTCCCCTCTTTGGGTAAGGTTTCAGGTAGAGACCTCGCCCTTTTGACTTACCCCGCCCTCGCTTTGTCTTTGTTTTTTTCTTTTCTCCCCACCCCCAAACGCTGTTTTAGCTTTCATGGCCGCAGTCACTGCTAAGGCCGGCAGCCCTTTTCTCCTACACTAGCGTCTCCTGATTTCCACCCTCTTTGCCAAGCTCTTCTGGCCCAATTCTTTGTCGGCCTCCTCGCCTGTGTTCCAAATCCGTATATTTCGAGTACGCTAATATCGTGGATTCTACAGAATTCGTCCAACTTATTAATACCCTTCTCGCCACGATGCAAGTCTCTCAGACAATTCTTGTGCCGGGCCCGCAGAAGAAACTGTAGTTGGGAAGTGTAATTCAACTGGTAAAGCGTCAACAGCAACGATTTATTAGGGTGCCTACAGCGGGCAGTGCGTTTCTCAGCGCGCCTGGTCACTATACCTCTGCCCCGCTTGACAGCTCGTTTTCACTCTGTTTGATTTACGCTTGTGATTCGCCATTTATATACCGTATCACTTTATACAACTTTTTTGAGTAGCGATTCACGCACACAAGTAATCTGGCAGTACGTCGAAGATGTCCGCCTCGGATTTCGTGACAGTACCGTAAAACTCGTCAAACTCACTCCATAGCACGTAACTGTCCTGTTTATAAAGTAAATATACGACCGTTTTATATACCTGAATCCACCCTTTATAGATCCTGGAACACCTGGGAGTACGCTTGAGGTCATCCCTAACATGGTGCCTGTGAGGGTGCATTCGTTCAACTCTACGACAAACTTGTCATCGACAAAGAAGTAGGTCTTACCCATATTACTGTTTTAACGCTGCATTGACTTTCTTAATTCTGTTATGTACGATTCTGCTAATGGGTCTTTGATTGGACAGTCTAAGTGACGGGGTAATCTATAACGTATAAAGTCCTGTCCACAATCATGACTACGTCTCCGTCTCCGGTCTCTGGTACACGGCTGAGACATTATTAAAGTTCGACGGTAAGAACGTCAACCACTCTGTAATTATCAGAGGATTGGTAAAACTCTTCACGCGTTCTATGGGCTTCGTTCAGCTGAGTATCCAAAACGTATTTACCGTAAAACGCGTACAGTCTGTTTCTCACTACTAAGAACGTGTTGAGTTTGTGCCGTAAATTACAAATGTCCAATTCTGTAGGTGTAGGCGTGGTAGGCCTAGTGGTAGTTGATGTTGTTGTTTGTCGTAGTAGTAGTGGATGTTGTAGTGGATGTTGTAGTGGACGTGGAGGAGGAGGAGGAGGAGGGACAGGCGGTCCGTACAAAACCTGAAATTGCAAGCTGATCGTCTCTCTGTCCAAAATCAAATTCGTACAAGTTGTTGATACCCGATGGCTGGTAATAGGACGGAAACATTACGGATCGTAACACAGGACGAATGCTGAAGACCGAGAGCATGGCCTATTTCGTGGACCATCACTGTAAAGAACGAAGTCTTCTCCGGTGCGGGTATATTCATTGTAAAAGTCCCAGTCCTCTTCGAAATCAAGGTGTATATCCGATTGGTTCAGCCACGGTCGAGGGAGAAAAGCGTGGCCGAGAACACCGCCCGGACCGTCAAAATCGTAACTGCAAGTGCCTTTTTAAGGTAGTACGCCACGTGTTTCCTTAGGGGAAATCACTACCATTATAGTGGGATTACTGTAACTTCTACGGAATTCGAGAGCAGAGTGCTTGGAGTACAAGGAAAACGCTCTCTCAACGATGTTGGCATACTGGATTGCCAGAGCCAATCATATTCCACGTGACCCGAGTTGAGTTCCATTTAAACTAATGGGTTCACGGAAAACGGGGCTATGCCTTCGTCCGAGTTACCGCATCTGGGTTGTGTCCATCAGCTTCAGCGTCTCCTCGTTTTTCATATCCGGTCACCTGTAGTCCGAACGTCTCCTGAAACCTCGTAATGGCGTCCTTAATATTGTTAGTCAGCGATGTTTCGTTGCTGTTGAGATAGCCGTATTTCTCCAAGTACAAACAAAGTTTTTATTAGCAGCTATCAGAGGAGCTACACACAGAATTAATACCGAGAACCGCATCTCGCCAGGTTCTAAAGTAAACTGACTGTAAAAATGTTCAACAAACCTACTTATATCTCGATCTCATCACCCTGCTCACACTCCCCGGGTTCCCCTAAAGTATGGGTTGACAATGTTGAACCTGATCCACTCGTCTTTATCGGTTAAAGTGTATAGCGTCCAGCGGCGGAGCCAGTAGTTTGTACATACCGTAATAGACTTCGCTCAGTACTCTCACTAGGTAATTCACGGTCACACCCGCGTCACTCATGTCGGTAGGATCTCTCAGATTAGTGATTTTACCGGTTTGCGCGTTCCAATCTTGCAACACGCTCTGGTCATGGCGTGTTTTTGAAAGTATTTGAGATTAACATGCTTCACCCTCGTATAGAGGCTCTTCAATCTCGCTCAGACGCTTATGTCCAAAACTCCAATGCCCCGTCCTTTGCCCATTTGGGGTATACGACTATCTACATACCGTTTAGTCGTAGCGTCCCTTAGGCTCGACTGGCCATCCAATGCTGCGCAGTCTGAAATTATTGAAAGTAACGGTAGAATCTCTAATACTCTTCATAGGTGTAAGAAGTATGTAGTTGTGACAGAGTGACAGCGTCGTTTAATCCTTCACCATCGCTCAGGTTGAATTATTCTTCTCTTTTTAGCGTCTATTATCTCAGTATCGAACGTTAATGTTCTTTTATTTAGGCGTTCGCAAATTGACGGCATCCGCTTCGTTCGCGAAGGGTTAGCTACGTTAGGTATTCTGTTATTTCTGGCATCGAGTTTGAGTGTCTTGAGCATAGACCGGGTCATATCTGTTTTAGTGCCATTTAATTTCTTGTCCAAGGTCTGCAGGTTTTATAGCGTCTAGACTCTGCTGGGCGTCGGCCACGTTACATAACCGCTTGCCCTTGATATCGTAATCACCGTCTACCGTTATGCGAAACCCGACCCCAGGAGGGGCCTCTTTTACCGGTCTCGCCACCGGTGCGACCAAACTTGTCCACGCTCATTTTGAAACTGTAAATCTAAGAGAACATCCTTTACTTTTTATACCAATGCTCTATACCTGGAATTTCCTCTACCACGGATGAGTTTCAACTCCCTCAACTCTTCCACGATGTTTATAATTTCGTTTTTATGACCCGTAATTACCCGCCTCAGCTGAACCTATTAAAAAACCTTTAATCTCTCACACAATTCCATTCGGATCGTCGTAATACACGGGATCAGGGTTTGGACATGTCCTTGAAGCCTTTGCCCGAGTAAGCTTTGGAAATAGTTTTGAAATGACAAGTTCGTATTTTGTCGATTTGTTACGGTTTATGGTACTTTTATAATTGTAACCTCTTTTGTGAGCGTGTGTTCTGTTCAATATATCCTTGTAAAGTGACCAAATCAGTTTCATCGTAATGTAACGGTGCGCGTTTAAAGACTAATTCGTACAGACACTTTCGTAGGTTTGTAGTACACATCATCTATGAACTATACTGCCGTTACTATCGAAATTTAACACTTTGTTTCCAATCATTAGTGTGCCGTTATCATAGCGTGGTCCGTATATGGAATCAATCTTTCTTTGACTGGGAATGTCCTTCATCAGTGGACTTCATGTACTTGACTGTAAGTGCATTTTGGAATGTGTTTTTCCACCCATTGTGAAGCCTCTAGTTGTCCCTTTAGCGGTGGAAAGGATATCGCTTGCTTCGGGTAAAGGTGGATCACTAGTCTCCAGCACTTCGTCGTCCTGTAAGTAAGCGGGTACTCTCGGAGATGATGTTACAGCGGGAGAGAAGAGTTCCTCTTTTATCTCCTGCTGCTCTTCCTCAGGTTCGATTTTTATATTTTCGGAATTCTTGGTTTTCTTTCGCAGTTCAGACACAGGAGTGGTGGTTTGTACTGGTTTTCCAGACGTATCTCGGTAGACAGAGTCCCTTGTTTAAACTCCTTATTACTTTCGCCTGATGGCCGTTCTCAACTTTTGATATCTCGGCTGTAAGCTGTTTCTCGTTCCGCTCCATTTTATCAATCAATGTCACCATCTGTCCGTTTAACAATTTATATACGCTTTCCTCATTTGCTCAAAAACATGTGATACATTCAATATACCTCTGCACTCATCGTATCTTGGAACGAAATGAACCTTCACTCTGTCGTCAAATCTTACCTTCTTCTTGTTTGGCTCCATATTGCACACTGACCGTGTCCGTGTTGAGTTGACACTTTTAAACTACGGTAGTTCGACTTGTCTGAAAAACATTGCGCGTTTCTTTGTGTTTTCTAAGGTAGTGTATAATGTCACCAAGTGAACGCTACCGTACCCAGTTTCCTGAAGTAGACTGATCTCGGTATTTGCACTTGCGCTCGTGATCTAAATACAAACGTTCTCTTCCATCCGTCTCTCCACTGCGGGATCTCAGCCACCGTGTACTTGTCATTTCTCTACTGTCTTATCCATGTACTCTTTTAACCGAGCGATAGGGTTCCTCACCCTACCGTGTATATGGATCAGGTATGAGTTGAGTAGCCAGAACTCACAGGGATTGGCTCCTGTAAATCTCCTCCACGCCTCAAACTGATCACGGGTTTGTAATACTATACACTCCGTCCATCGACTTAATTCCGAACATTTCACAGTACATAGGGACAGTTGGTAAGGCCACCTTTAGAAATTCTGAAGTAAAGAGGCTCTGGCACAGATTATTTACAGCCGCAAACTCTTTGTTTTCTCTCGCCTCTCGGTAGTCCACGTGGGGTCGGCCCGTACGCCACGTTATAGCTGATGTCGCTGTAGCATTTCGAGGCCAGTGCTTGTCTGATAGATTGTAACGGGTTTCCTAATAGGTATAGTTCGCTCCGTGAGAATGATGCAACGTGAGGTGTGTGGGACTTTACAAGCGTAACTCCAACATCTTTATACAGACTTGGGCAAAGTATATACCGCCGTGTGCGTTTCTCAACGGTACAAGCTTACCGAATTGGTCTGGAAACGGTCTGAATCGGGACAAGAGGTTCTGCGATTTCCCGCCACAGTACACTTTAACATGTCTTCGTGGTATACAACGAGTTTCAAACGGTACACCCTTTCTCTTGGCTCTTTTTCAAAAATTCTATCCAGATATCGCGGTGTTATAAAAAACCGTTCGCTGGACGAAATCATTAACAGAATTACAGGAGGAATGGTTGCACTGTACTGTCCTTGGCGTTTGTGTCTCCAACACCTTCTATTGAAAAGGAAACCGTGTGTGGTCGTCGTCTGCTACAGTAATTACCGCCAAAATTTTTTCTTGTCCGGGTAGTACCACGTACACAGATTTGAGTTGACTTTGTGGGGATCTCTGGTCCGAGAACCCTCTGATGTCGTTATAAGTGTAGATCCTCACCATTATAGATCTTGAACAAAACTGTCTATACCCTACTCGGTACCATCCCTTTATCAATGTCATCGTCCTTGCTAATGACGATAAAACCGTGTTTGTCCTTCCACGCCATACTGCACAAACTGTTTGAATTTTTCAAATCTCATATCGGTATTGACGTGATCACTGTAAGCGTGGTGTAGATTCATATCATCCTGTTTGAAGAGTATTATGAAATTTGCATTGTCTCTGACCAGCTGTTTCGGTACGTGGACTGTAGGTTTGACCGAGATATAATGTATCTACGTTCTTGTGCCTCCCCCATAGCAAAGTAACTGCGGATATTGCCGTGCTTTTCGCAAGCTATATCGTCAAAAATCATCAAAGAGTTTTCCTTAGCCTCGTCCGGTTTAATGACCAGGGAGCTATCGGCGTCGTACGCGAAATACCCTACTTCCTTCGGTATCATTTTAGCCAGTAATTGATACTTTGGTTTGGTACAATGACTTTGAAAATACGTACACATTCTCGAATCGTAATCCGTTCGGATCGGTGATCAGATTGAATAACACGTTTGTTTTACCACAAGTTTGAAGGACCTAGAATTAAACCTCTTATCGAGTCTGGTAAAAGCGGACCGTTTTTTTTTTTGCGACTTAAACCGCTACCTATATACCTTTACTCGTCCATGTTGTGGAACCGTTAAAACGTCGTGGGCTTGCTTTACGAGCTTCATTTTTGGTAATGACGGGTTCCACGGTATTGCATCATGTTTTATAATTTTACTTTCTTTTTTTTAGGTTTAATAATATCTTTTGGAGTTTACCCAGCTATTGTGAGTATCGTCAAAACCGCGCCACCGCACCCAAGACCTTGGAGCCTTTCCGCCGGAGTACTTTATCAACGAGATAGGCATTTCCTGTTGCGGTTCTTATCAGTTCCTGTTCATAGAAAACCGCCTTGCAAAATATCACCTCTTATGTCCTTGTAAAATATAGTACGTTACAGGTTTTGTAGGTTTTTTATCGCAAATATTGTAAATATTTCATTTGAACAGTTGGGTAGATATCCTTTTTTAAATACACCTTTGTATTTGCTAATTCTAACCTGATCGCTTACACGGAATTTGGGATTTTTTGTTTTAACCACTTTATTATGTTTTATTTATGCGGGCGAGAATCTGTTTTACGTGTTTTCGTCTAACATCTTTTGGTTTCATACCGATTGTCCTGTGCACACTACTGTTTGTACTCCTTGACTATGTCTGGTAAAAATACTTAACCACTCGTAGCTACCGGGTTGTGCCGTAAATCTCTCGTACATTTTTTCTTTCAGGGTTCTGTTTAGGACGTTCCACAATAGAACTTTTCAAATGTGATTGGGTAGAGTAATGGTTAATGCTGTGTTTGTTTAAAAGTTTTTTTAACGTGACTGTTGTACCATTCTTTACCGTGGTCCGTTTGAAAGTTTTTCATCTTGTGTTTAGACAGTAATAGGTTCCTAGTGCATGCGCGACTTCAGCGCCGGTCTTGTTCTTTATAGGAACGGCACAACGCAAAATTTTTGAGAAACAGTTTAGCATCGTCAGTATATACTTGTAACCTCTGTTTACTCTCGAGTAAGGTATCATCTCTACAAGGTCGGCTTGAAACAGGTCATTAATTGCTTTCAGCGTAACCCTGCGTCTGGGGTAATTACGCCTAGCCGGTTTGTGCAGTTCTTTCGCTATCGCGTCCATTTTGTAAATGAAGAAAAAATAATCTGTATACCGGTATTTATATTCGTCTAAGTGGTGTGGTTTGGAACACCCCACATCGAACACTCGCATGCTCGATGCCCAGGTTAAACAGCTATTTGATTTTGAGGACCAGTCCAGAAGTAACTGGTTGTCGCCCGGTGATCAAATACTGTCCCATCCCTTGTTGCTTAGACAATGGAATGATCGCACATGCAACGCCCGGTCGTATAGTAAAAGAGGTGAGTTTTTACACAATTGCGCACTCCCATAAACTACGCATTGTGTAAAATGTATCTTCCGTGAAGTAATACGTGGACGTCAATCCTTCTTGCCAAAGAACAGGTAAAAAGGTCACGAGCACACATATGACAAAGTCTGCGTAGTCTGCGTCCGTCGTAAACTTCTTTGTATCTGACTATCAATTCAAAGCAGTATTCGCGATGTTTTAGATTTAATTTCCCGACGGATGGATTCGGGGATCTGGATATGTCGTAAGAAGTCAATACGGTGTCGGGCCAATTTGCCGTAGACAAAAGATCATAGAGACTCTTTGGGTTCCACGCCAATGATTGAGAATGAAGTGTCTCATCCCACTACCACCACCACTGTCTCCACGATTACCTCTCCTCCCACCACCACCGACTCCCCCACTGAGACCTCACACTTTGCACAAATATAAGTGGTTTTAACAAGAGTATTTACAATTTTTACAGTGATATCAACACTATATCAAAGTTTATACATTTTTAATCTGTATATCACCCGGTATTTATAGCCGTCTAAGCTGAGTGTGGTTGCGGAACACTCGTACTGTGTGTGAAACACAGTACCCAGGTTTAAGCATTATTGGGGTATAGGAGTCTGTCCAGTCTGAAACTGGTTGTCACTCCACGACCCCAATAATGCCCCCGTCTCTTTGTACTTAGACGGCCTAACGAAGGCACTCACAATAACCCCCTGTAGATCTCCTGTAGAACTGTGTCGGGAGGTCTAAGATTTGCTTATGACACACTGGACAGCGGAAGCATCCCCAAAAACCCCCTCCACCCAGCACCGGCAAGGGTCCTATCGCAGACTATACAAACGAAATGTTCTTTTTACATATAGGGAAATCCTCTCTTGATAACTCATGGTAAACAACACGTTCCACACAGTACCAGATATCGGGTTCTATTCCAGGCTCTCTTTTCAAAAAACAAGATGGTACAGTGGGGGGTTTCATATGTAATATATATTTCAACTTCGGGCTCTATATCCATATCACTTCTCAAACACGGGATGCCACAGTAGATGTTTTGCGAGAACCCGAGTGGTACGTAGAGTGTATCACATCACTTGAAAACAGTCGGTTTTCAATGTGCTCTTCGATGAGAGCGTCCCTGACCGTCAGCGGTACTTTCTAAACTCATAAGGGCACTCCCATTGTTAGAGAACTGTTTGACCACGGTTTTTTTAGCGAGGTCAAACAGGGAGTGTGGCTGGAATGCTCTAGACTCGGCCATGGTTTGAGTTAGAATGAAACACTCGCACCTCCCCGGGGACATTGACTTGAGGTCATGTGACCTCTCCCCTTCCATAAAGCCTCATCGCGTTCTGTAACGCAGTCAGTCAGTTACAATGTTGGGCAACGGTGCTGGGTGTATTGTGGCAGTACCTCGCCAAGGAGCTACCGCCTCCACCGCCACCGCCCTCCTCCGCCACCGCCTCCACCGCCACCGCCTCCCCACCGCCCACCGCCTCCTCCGCCACCGCCTCCATCGCCGACCGCTAAAGGTACGTAATACTTGTTTCAAAAGTTTACTAATGATTTTCAATCAGATAGATACTCAGAGTATCGGATTTTTTTTCAGCATCAGGGTCTCGTTGTCCCTTTCGAGGGACCTATAGAAGACTACGACGTTCGGGTGGTACTCCGACGAAGAGGAGGACAATGCAATGTTCTTGAAATACTTGGTAGGCTGTAGGTAAGTCCTTAAGATAGTCTCTCTCTAGGTCAGGCCGTGCCAGTGGGGGTACCTCCAGGGGTTCTGTCGTACGCACAACATTCAGGTCCCAGGGCTTACAGAGTTTTAGGCCTGCCTTAGAGACCTTCATTTCGTGACCCCCAGGGCTTACGGGTTTTTACGCCGGCCTTAGAGGTCTCATTCACACACAACATTCAGGTTTACGGGCTGTTAGGCGCGCCAGTGACCTTCATTCGTGGACCCCAGGGCTTACAGGTTTTACGCCGGCCTTAGAGGTCTCATTCACTCGCGCTTTCCAGAACCCCTGAAGCTGTCCGGGGCATAGCCTTGTCATGTGCAAGTCTTTAAAAAAATCAATATATGGAACAGGACTCACGCTTGCGATTGGTGACGGTGATAGTGGGGAGTATGAGGCTCGTGCGTCCTTTATAAGTCAGTCAACATGTCAGATGAACAAAGAGTTATTACCTTGACTTTGAAAAAGTTCACTGATATGCGGAAGGAGGGTCTGTGAACTTACGGAGGATCGGAGGAGTGTACTTAGAATAGCAGAGGAGATGCGAGCGAATCGACTAATTGGGATCAGAGTGTAGTTACTTGTAAGTTTTTAGCCTTTTACTGTAACCGAATGGTAAGAGTTTCATACTTACCTTCGTGTTTTGCGTTTTGGTCCAGTCACTTTAAAACATTTTAGGTCTCTTCTACGGTAATTATGTTTTCTGGTCTTTAGTACGCCTAATGCGGTTTCTCAGTGATCATCTAATGATGTTGCTTGCTTTCAGAAAGTACCATTTTCTTTTAATTTAGAAAAATTTGAGTTTTTCACTAGTTTTAAATTTAGAGTAAGGCCTTTTATTTTACAAACTTCAACTAGTGCGTTTTTTATTAGTGCGACCAAACAAGATAGGCGTAAGTCTTGGGCCTCCGGAAACAAATATCTAATATGTATGACCCTGGACCATAGTCAGCCAACTCATCGGTCATTTCGCCCAAGTAGTCCCCTGTGGGGACACTGTACGAACCTTCCTTACGTATGTACAATACACTATCGGTATCATAGTAAAGTACTTGTTTGCCTATTCGATCTAAGTAACTGTACAGCTTAAGTCTAGCGTGTGCGGTGGTGAAGGCCGCGAGCACAACGTTTACCGGTTCGCAGGGATTCACCGACTTCGTCTATGTTCTGCCAGTTAACAAGGAGGACCTCTTCGTTAATTTCTTGAATGACGTTTACTTGTGTCCCGGGACTTGTTAGTAATTTAAAAAACTCGTCGGGTTCTCTAATGATGGAAGTTTTAGTTTTGGTTCTCCCTCTGTCCCGAATTTTCCCCAAAACGAATTTAGCATCAATTTTTGCGAGAGAGCGAAGACCCCCGTTTTTTTTTCAATTTTGGAAGGGTCGAGTCTGACACCTTCGTGTTTATAATAATTTTGAATATACACGGCTTTATCCTCTTCTGTGAGGCACCAGGAGGGGTAGCCCGATGCCTCCTGTTTAATTTTTAGAAACTTATTTACAAAATCGGTAAAAAGGCCACCGTCTTCGTAAGTAATGATTTTATAATCCCAAAGCTCGTACATTTCTAAAATTTTGTATCCTTTTTCTACAGCCTTGCGTATTTCCTGCATTGTCCATGTCCCTGTCAATGCTCTTTCTTCGGTGCTATGATTACAGTCCGTGTTTAGCATTTCTAGACCACATGTAACGGCATAAAACAAACATTAATTTACCATTCATACGTGTAGGGAGGACGGGGTGGTACAAATTTAGCGGAGGCGATACTTTACATTTTAAGGAGTCCTTCGGCCTCCATGCCTCTTTCTCTACACTCCTCCTTGTCACCTACAAAGATTTTTTGGATGGGATAAAACATAAGGCAAAAACTTATTGACAAACGGGTACAAGGAGCAAACGTCTACATACTGAATTGTTTTCCCCGTCCTCGCACTTGTGGAAGGTTTTAGCATTACCTGTCCTTCCCCCCGAAGAAGGCATCTCTGGGATTGAGTGGGAGTGTGTTTAGAATGGGGAGAGAATTTAGATAATCCAATTTTTTGTTCTTTCTTTATTTTATTGAATTCACACTCCCACATTTCAATAACTTCGTATCCGGAATTTTGGAGTTTATCTATTTTGGATTTGGTTCTCTCGAACCTTAAGTGCAGGGAGTCTGAGGGATCATCGGGCAAGGATGCTTCCCTATCGTATCTGAAACATTTTGGGCACCCATGGAAATAACAGCCCTGAAATTCGTATACGCGCTCCCCGTCAAAACCGTCTACTTTTAATCCCTCGATTTTTACTTCTCTTTCCCCGTCCTGCGTGTTGGATCCTAATACCGCGTTGGTCTTCCTCCCAAGTAAGCCATTGTAAAGCAATAGGCGATTGGTTATCAACCATACGGTATCCGTTCTTTGGGACTAGACCAATAGTGTTGGCTTTGAGAAAATTCCGTCTAAAAACCAAATTACAGGCGCTGGCTATGGTGACGGCTTCCATGAACGGATCTACGTTACATTCTTTCAAAAACATGTTTCTCTAAACTTAATACACGCTTGCGCCAGTATCTCCACATCGGAGATACAGTACTCGACCAACTCTTTTTTTGAAAGTCAAAAACTACATTTTGTTTAAGTTTGATCGTTGTGCCAATTTTCAAAATCTTTGTAAGACTTCTCAAACATTGATTCAGGGCAATAGTATTACTCCTTGGGTGGTATGGGGCCTACATAATTTTGGTTTGCCAAAGTGTTGAAAAGATGAGGGAAGTAACCCTTCTTCTTCTCCGGGGGGGAGATCAAAGGCTTTGGGTAGTGCAGAGAGGGCCATGGGGAAATAATTTAGCGAATCGATAAATCTGACGTTATCTAATTCCATAAGAATGACTTTAGTGCCACGCATAATTAGCTCTGGAGTGAATTTTGATTGTTCGAGAACGTACTTTAACAGAAATTGAAAGTCGAAACCCTGACCGTTATGAGCCATTACACATACGTTTTTGAATTTTTTTCTCTCCTCCATTACGTAATCCATGAATCTTACTACAGGGTCTTGTCTAAACACACGAGTGCGGGAGGTACAAATTTTGGCAATTTTCCCCACCAATGCATTTCCAACAAAATTGTTGAGAAAACACAAAGGTTAACTTTATGAACTCTAGATTCTTCCGTTAAAATTTCATCTTGACGGGTCTCTAAATCAAAGAAAATGAAAAGAAAGTCTTTGGTTTTGGGTTTTCCTGTGTCGACCCGCATGTAGCACTGGTGGTTTGGGGCCATGAACTCGTTACAGATTTTACAAAACACTTCCCCGCACACGTGTTTTGACTTACGATTGTTCAAAAACACAAGTCTTTGGCACTGTAAGCATTTTTTTTACCGACTTACAACGTTCACGTCTTGTGGGCCGCGAAACAAAATCTGATTTTTCATGGTCATGTTACAGTCAGGGCACAAAATTCCCCCATGCTCCTCTTTACAAGGCGGAGAAACGGATTGACATGCAGGACAGATATTTGAACACCTATGTACACCTTTGTGGTCGTAAGGGACATGGCATGCTTCTTCACAATAGAAATGGCACGCAAAAGCTGCAGTTAGGCTAGTTTATTACATTATAATGGTTTTCGTGATACAACAAGTTTAAATTTTGTACAAAGCACTTTCATTATTACCATTAAAATACACTTCCTCGGCCTTTACTGTTGTAGTTATAAACTGTAATATTATATTTTTGAGGTGGTCTTGGAATTTATTAAGTTCGGGGACCCCCGCTCCCTCTTTCGGTATTTGGACCCCGGCTTTCGCCATCAATTTTTTTCGCCTTTGTTGTTTGTCTCTGACATCTGTCTTTTTTTATCGATTCATTACTCGGGATCTTTTTTGGCATAGGCTTTTGCTACCACTATAGCTCGGGGCAGACACAGACTATCGCTATTCTTAATGACTACGATACCTCTACGTGCTTTACATTCTTCTTTAAAGTTATTATAAAAACCTGGTCTTACTCTAGCACTACCTACAGGAAGATTAATTCTAGTACACTCTACTCTAAACGTATCAGCTGACTTTACGGAATCGGCATTACTTTGAATTATGCCACCAAAAATTTCGAATAAAACATCACTTTTGACTTGATGAGCCGGCCGAAACGCTACATAACCTGGCTTTTTGGTTTTCAAATTTAAACTGTGAAGTGTAAATCCCAGGTAGTCTGAATCTGAACAGTTTGATTTCATTTCATCGACTAATTTGGAAAATCCGGTTTTTATCCAGTCTATTTCACTTACGTTATCTGGTACTGTATTAAAATTTTGAAGGTGGTCTTGGTACCGTAAACTCTGTATCTTTTTACATACGTCTCGTATTTTCCTAGTACTTTTACAGGATCCAGTTTCCATACGAGACTCTGGACCCACTTCAATAGGTTGAGATTCCATTGCAACAGTAATATATTAAAAAATAATATCTGGGTAACTAGGTAGGTAAGCACTGTCTTATTTATTTTATAATTAGTAATTAGCGAGGTTTATTTGTCTTGATAATTTTACACAATGTTGTGCAATATCAAGGAACAGAGCGACATAGGTCTTACCTCTTTGACGTCGTCCACCTCCAGACTGGCGAGACAGGGAAATCTCTGCCGCCTGTGTAGAACACCGACCAATCAGAGTGCTTGGCGGCTATTTTAGACCAATCAGAGACGCGCTTATTTTGACCAATAGGAAGTTTGCGGTTGCAGTCGTTACATGTCTGGTTTTTTTTTACAGGTAACCGCAAAGGACCCGGAGGCTGACCACGGTGACCACTGATTATGTAGCAATAAATAGCTTATCTTTACTGAGTCGTTTTATTTTGAAATCCCCGCCGAGAAAAGTGAGGTTATGTTTACGTGGGCGCGGCCATATTGGTTTTTTTTTTTTGATCACGTGATACATGGGCGCAGCCATGTTGGAATTCCCTCCGTCCCTCGTTTCTATCCCTCACCGGACCCAACAAATCACCGATTTTACCGAAAAAACAACGATTTTGACACCCAAAATCACCCCAAAACACTAGGATAAGAGTGTGAGGAGGGAATTTCTCCCGCGCATGAGGGAATTTCTCCCGCACATGTGGGAATTTCTCCCTCTGCGCATACGCGGCCGCCATCTTGGATCACGTGACCCCCCTCTCGACCAATCAGAGCCCTGTCCGCAAGGGGCGCAAGGTCTACTTAGGAGGTTCCCACGATGATTCATGTGACTAAAAAAAGTTAACGCCATAAAGAAATCACTTTTAAAAGGCGTAGTAATTACTCGCGATAAAAAATAAATGATCGTGACTAAAAGATAATCCAACATACAGATCCAACTCATATTAATTAGACTATATTTTTTGCGTGAATAATCTCTTCTAGTTGCAAAAACATTTTCATAACGGTATAGTTTTGATTTGATGTCACGAAAAAAATGATATTTATCTTCTCTCGAATAAGATATTTCAAGTGCTGTATTAACAAATGCATTGATGTACTTATTAAAAGGTTATGTACATATATTGGCGTTTGCCTTGTTGTCCCGATCAAGAAAGTAAGTATCAACGTATGTTGCTAAAAAAAACTCAATATTGGTAAAAATCTACAACTTTTGGATTGCATAATATACACGATTGTAATGCGTAACCTTTCTAGTACGTCGGGAAATTATTATTTATTTTTTAGGAATTCCAACCCTATTTCATTACTAGAAGTATTTGACTTTCATAAAAAACCTTAAGTTTGACAGTGGAGTGCTTAATCTAAGTGTATTTAAAATTTCATCATTCTAGGCCATCGGAAAATTTAAAACTAAAAATTAGTTTTTTTTATATGGGTTTCAATACTTTTTAAACCCATCATTATTCAAATGATTTTAATTGTTATTAAGTCAAGAGACAAAAGGTGTCAAATTTTCATCTTTCTAGGACATTGGGAAGTTGGAAAACATGAAAAATGTATTCAAGTGGTTGCCACCATTTCATCTACTGTGCGAATTTGATCTCCTAAAAAGATTTTACTTTGTCTTTTGACATCTTAAACCAGGTTTACTTCAAATTTTATCAAGCTAGGACATCACTCAGTCCTAGCTACTCTAGTTAGAATACTATTTCAACCGCTTTTCATGGGTTATTTTAAAGAAAGTTTAAATATTAACGTTCATTAAATGTAACGTTGTCACTGAACTGGACCTATTCAGACACGTTACTGCACTACGTGGCGGGTCCACTCCTGGTTATGACGGCGTCACAGCTTCTGCACTCAAAGATAAATATTCATATTTTCTCTAAACCTTTTCTACATATTTTAAATCTTAGCTTGGCGTACGGTATATTTCCTGATAGTTTTTAAGTTAGCTAAAGTAATCCCACTTCACAAGGCTAACACATTTACGGAGAAAAATAACTATCGTCCCCATTTCTTTGTTAAATGTGTCCTCTAAGGTGCTGGAGAGAATCGCCAAAGAGCAGTTTGTAAATTACCTTCAAACATAACCATATTTTAGCGGAGTTTCAATACGGATTCAGGGCTGGTAAAACATTTCAGACGTTCTCTTTGATGTAAACAAAGAAAATTATCATACTTTGTCAAATGGTATGATGAGCTTTTTAATTTTCCTTGACCTAAAGAAAGCATTTGATAGTGTAGATAGAAATAAATTAATTTACTAATTATCAGCTATAGGTGTAAACGGGTAATGCTCTCGCATGGTTTAGGAGCTACCTTGCGGACAGACGGCAGTTTGTGTGTCTGTCTGTGGTGTGGATGGTGATGAGCTTCCTGTGGATTATGGTGTAGTTTAAGGAAGCACTCTGAGCCCTATATTATTTTTGATATACATTAACAACATTTCAAAACTGCAGATTCATGGTAAACTATTTCTTTTTGCTGACGACACGCTAATTGTTATCAAAAGTAAATCTTTGCAGGATGTTCAAAATAAATCTTTAAATGACCCCATGACAATTAAAAAATGGATAGACCAAAATGTTTTATCACTTAACGTCTCTCAAAAACTAAATGTATGCCCCTGTCTCTTACATCAAATTCAGATTACAAACTTACACGATTTAATTATTCATAATTGTAATTATCACTATAACAATGCCTGTGGATGTAATAAAATCGAGAAAGTGTCGTCATACAAATATTTGGGTGTGTTGTTTCACTCTCGAATGAAATGGATAGATCACATTAATTTCTTTAAAAATAAAGCAAGAAAGTACGTATTTGCTTTTAGGCAGTTAAATAGCATTTTGAGTTTTGATGAAAATAAAATAGTTTATTTTGCTTATGTGCAATCCCTTTTTTCTTATGGCATTCTAGCTTGGGGGGAGGGTGCTTTTCCTTCACATATTAAAAGTTTAGATATAGTTCAGAAATCTATTCTGAAAGCCGGTTTTGCGAAGTGTAGACGATATCCCTCTGATTTATTGTTTCAAGAAACAGGAATTCTGCCAATTAAATTTTTTTTATTAAACTCTTATTTATTCATATTTACAAACATTCGGCTCAATTCTTTCTACAATCCCACATTTTTATATAACACAAGATATGCAAATATAGTCGGAATTAACACTATTAACCAACACAAATCATTTGCGACAACAAACAGTTTTATTCTAGCACACATTTTATATCGAAATTTATTCTAATAGTTTTAGTAATTTCAAGCTGTCGACTCTCCCTCTCTTGAGGTTTTTAAGAAACATGTCAAGGAGTTTTTGATTCTCATAAGCAGTAAGAGGGCCCAGTTACTTAATCTCTGTTGACTACAGACGAACCTAGACTGTCTGACAACTGACTGACGGCACTGTCCCCTCTCCTCTCCTCTTCAAACTATAGATAATAAAATCCATTCACTTGAGTAAATTAGCCTATTTTTTGTAATTTTTGTTAACTCAATATTTTTTATTTGTTTTCGTCTACTTTCTCCACTATTTTTGCTGATTATCGGAATTCAAGGTCATATCCGTCATTTATTCTGCTTTAGATGTCTTCTTTAAATTAATAAATTTTATAAAATTAATCTACACTCTGCTCGAGATAAAATTCGAATCGTAACAATTTCAACTCGAGTCTACGCACAGGCCATTAAGGCCCATGTAGGCTCTTTTCCCATTATTTGAATTTATCCAGAAATAATGTAGCAAATTTAACGCTGTTTTTACTATGCGTGTATGGATGGGGATATGTATGTGCATATACATGTACATGAATATATATATATATATATATATATATATATATATATATATATATATGTATATTTTCATCTATTTATTCATTATATTGATTTATTTATGTGACATAAGTCTTTTTATATTATTGTAACGTTAAATATTTAATTTTAGTTCTTGAATTGTATTACTAGAATACTTTTGTACGTTTTATATGAATTAGATAATATACAAATGCTACATATGTTATCATTTCAATGTAAAGATTTATTTTGTATTTCATTTCTTTTTGTGTGTGGAAATAAACGTGATTTGATTTGATAAATACTAACTAAACGTTTGTCTTCTCCAAAAAATATAAACGAGAAACTTTTCCTTTTCAAATTTCATTTTTAGAAAGATTGGTACTAAAGTTTTTTTTAAAGCTAAAGTTCTAAAAGTTTCTACTATTTCTATTGTTTATTGACATGTAAGTTCACCAAAGCTCACTTTTAATTACCGTAAGGAACACAAGAATGCTTAAATGGGGTGTGTTTAATAACACATAGTGTACTGCACACTGATACATAAAGTTTAGTGACAAATGCGTAATATTTACCTAAGGTAATAAGCTATTTATCTTAAACATATACCAATGTTAGTTACATAATATTACTAGTTTAAAATTTTCCAGTTGCAAGGTTAAACTCAAATTAGCTTGTTACCCTTTCACACTAAAACTAATCTAAAATTGTATTATCTGTTTCTTTACTTTTTCTAAATAAATACCAGGCTTATTCTGGCAATTAAATATGAGACACGGATCAAATACACCAGAAATTTTGTAAAACGCACTTTGATTTATCGATTGGGACTGCTATAAACCCAGCTTAATTGAACTGCTGACCAAAGGTGTAAATGGTGTACACCCATTCAAATCCTTTTCAGCCCCTTTGGTCTCGATGAAATGTTTCTATTTTGTCAGTTGAGAGCTTGTCGTAATAGAAAATTAGGCAAGTGAAAAATGCGTAGTAGTTCTAGGATTTTTGACCGCACTTTAAACCCTTATGCATGGTAGAACGTAATGAAAATGCTTCAATTCAACTAATGAGGCATTAGTATGCAAATTTTATATTTTCCTTGATGTTGGTAGAATTAGCGATGAGTGGGTGGATGAGTGAGTGGGAGCTTTTTTGCCTTTTATTAAATAGAAACTAACTTTAAACTCGCGGCTAAGCACGTGATATACTTTTGCATATTTTATTTTATTTATTTTGAAATTGCAAATGATGGCATCAAGTGGCATACAAACACACCTGAAATTAAAAAAAGGTCCCTGGAAATATTTCAATCTCTCCAGTGTGCTTCGGTCAAAAAGCGTCTCCTTTTGGACCTTGTAAGCTACTTTCAACATAATATATTTACGACGGTGTATAAGCTTTTGTATTGATGTCCTGATCTAGAAATATATACATACTCGTACATAAGACTTGGAATTCGGGTTTGGTCGAAAAGTGTATACTCCCTGCCTTGGTTAATATCTTGTTTACATGATACTTTTTTAGTTGGTTACTAAAAGTGTTAAGTTTTTCTTCTGATAAATGTGCAATTAAAAAGCATTTGTCTCAAATACCCATCCCTAATACATTAGTGGTCTCTTAGCATATTATTATACTAAAGTTAAGTGGTGGGATGTATTAAACCTCAAAACTCTTCAACTGTTTTAAAACAGAAACTTAATTATTAATAAATACCATTGAGAAGATATAATTGTTATAAATTCGTTCTGCAATTTTTTTTATGTAATGCGGATCTATAATATCGATAAGCCGATTCAGAGTTTCATTCATTCCATTTAAAATGTTTGCTGTACAAATAATATCTCCCTAATTGTTTTGTGTTGTGGAAACCATTTTGGTTAGTAATTGAATTATACATTCCAGGTCCTACACTATGGGGTCACTAGTAAAATACATTTTCTTTACAAAATGATATCAGAGCATTTATTTGTGGATTTAATTGATAAAATTCCATTTTCTTTCCCAAAAATAAGCAGAAGTAGGGTTCACTCGAAACTTATTAAATACATCTTAGTAACAGTAGAGGTGATCAATTTCATAACTGAGATCCGTTTGCTTCACAACACAGAAATATCAGATATAAGAACATTTCTGAGGTGTTTATCTTCGAACTATTGGCTGGTATCGTTTTTGTATAAACGTTTGGCTACTACTAAGAGCCGATAGCTCTAGTGATCTCAACATAGAAGACATACATGTTTTAGATGATTCTTTAGGTTTTGATTTAACTTATGATCAAAACAATTTCCTTTTGGTGGTTATTATTCTGATGATTGTGTGGTTGATTTCACTCTTACGGCTGATTAGATATGCCTTAACCTTGCTTTATATTCATGCTTTAATCCATATTATTGCATGTTACCGAGTATCATCCTTGATTCACATGTTGTCTAAGAGAGTAGAAGTCATACGTGATCAAAACAAATGAACATATTGACCCCCTCAAGTTGGTTTTACATCTGAGACAGCTGGTAAAGTACAACCAGAAAATGAACCTAAGCAATTCACTTCGCGTTGCTGACTCACTTTTTGACTGGATCAGCGTTGTTCCTACAGTCTATCTCCGTGTATTGGCAAGTGTATGGCCTTCATTATGTCCTATACAGTTTTGAGTATCACGCTCCTATAACCACATTCATACTCCATGGCTTTATCATGTTTGAACTACTGAGTATAGCCTGGTCATCGACTAGCCTGAACAGTTTTTTGAGTAAGTAAAAAACACTACATAAATAATATATGTAGGGTTTCTCATAGCTCTAGAAACATGTATACCACGTTATTGGTCAGGTCAAGACAAACACATTTCACCAAATGTACATGGATCTCCGATGATTAGTTTCCTATCTGTCTGCCTGTATGTGTTTTTTTATTACAAATTGATATTTTGAAAACTAATTTATTAAACTATACCAAATTTGGCTTAAATTTTATGATAAAAAGGCAAGTCACTGAAAAATACAAAATGAAATTATCTTTAGTATTTTCAAAATGATGGCATTATTACTTTTAAAATATTTTAAGAACATGCTAATTCTCAAGAATTACAACCTTTAGAGGGTTTTATCAGAAATATAATGACACCAAAATAACTGAAATCGAATAATAAATAGCTGATTTAGAAAATATTTACTGTGACAAGACGTAGCTCATATTGAGAGCTGCCGTTTAGTCAGTGTTGTTGCCTATTTACTGAGATCCTTGATATATTCATTAAGAACCTCACTCAGGTTCTTAAGATATTCAAAGTGTACAAGTTTTAATAGCCGCCTTCTTGAAAATGCTAAAGATTTTTCAGTAACTGGCCTTATTATCATAATTTATTTGAAACAAATTGGGTATAATTTAATTTATTAGCTTTTAAGACATTTTTTTACACTCATACGAACAGACAGATGGAAAACAATGTTAATATGGTGAAATATGTTTGTCTTCATCTGTGCAATAACGTGTTATACCTTTGTCCAGAAAGTTACAGGAAACCTGTATATTTGAAAGAGGATACATGCAAACTATAAAACCATTGTTCTTCATCAGCCGCTACGCTATATACGATGGTTAATTTATTTTTACTTATCACCATCAATGTATAATTTACATCAAATCTGACACTTAAAATTTTGATTTGACATAGATACTTTAAAGATCGAAAAGACATCATAACATTAAATGGAATACTTGATGTTCTGAACATGTTTAAGAAATCATTGGTTGATAAATGTTTATTTTTTGAGTAACGAAAAGATGTCTTTAAGATAGGTTTTATCTAAATTGTATAAACTGAATATTACAAGAATTCTTGATCAGAACATTAAATAGTTCACGCATTTGGCTTGCACTGAACAAGAGGCCTTAGATTGGTGAGATATATATCCAAGCTGTTGTAATACCAGAAGATGATGACATAGGTTTACTTTTTATGTAATAGAGGCAAATGGTATATTTACATGCCTTAGTGTCCACTATGATGTATAAAATAAAAATGTGAATATACAATAATCAATATTAATTTTAATAGTAACAAACCAAAGGAAATAAAACTAAAATGCAGAAAATATATAATAATAAAAACGAAGGATTTATTAAATATTGATTTATGTACTTATTTACAACTATTACTTGGTTATGTTTTCTAAATAAATTGATAATATAATTAAAGGTTTTTTTTAACTACTTATATTATGTATTATATATATTATATAAACATATATATTTGATATTTTATATTCTTTCAATTTAACCAATCTTTCAAGTGAACTCTAAAATTTTGAGTACTTATTACAACGACATCAGACATTTTAATGGAAAAGACATTTTGTGAATTTTTGAAGACGGTTAAGAAAAACTGATGATGCCTTAACAGGCGAAAGCGCTTTTTAAATAAATTTAATGTGGAAGTATGAAAAATGTCTTTTCCATTAAAAACCTACTCACTTCCCACCAAGAATACAGACCAGAAAAGAACATCAGACATCTTCAACTCCATATATTTTGTCAATACGGTATGACGCTCCAATAGGATTCCTTTTATACATTTAAAAAATCAACATGTTTTCGTAATCAGATTCTCGTAAATTTCTATTTGATGAGTTTTATTTGCGTTTCTATCTAAAGTCTGACAAACGTTACATTAAATTATTGACGGCTTCACTCGCAATTTTGTGCAAAATTGCTTTTTAAATGGAATTTTTGAACAAGATATAACTGATTGTAATTGAAACATAATATCATTCTATTGATCCATTTTTTAATTTAATTTTAAATATAGCTTTTTTACTCTGAAGTTGTTTGAAAGAACCAGATTTAAAATGTACTTGTAAAATAATGCAAATGAATTTATCTTCAAGATTGTATGACGTTTATTAAATTGTTCCAAATTTTCTGGCGAAATTTTAAATATTATTGGCTAGTACCTTTTTAGAAAGTCCTTAGCTTTTCAGTTAACGCACTTATGATGTATTAATGGTAGGATTAGATGTAATTATGAACCGGAATAACGCATATATAACAGGTACATATTCATAGTTAATATTTTTCAGATGGTAAAAGAAATTATAATGACTATCATTTTTACGTTTTGCACGAGTATAAGCATTTCTGAAACGATTGAATTGTATTCCCGAAGCCAGTGTTGAGTTTGCCTTGTTGCCACAGCAAGAAAATTTATAAACGAGTACATATTTATGGCCATTGTAGTTTACTGGATTAAATTACATCATAGTTAATTTTCTGGACTAAATTACTAAGGCCATAAAATATTTACTAGAAGTCCAAGTACTTTTTTTGACATAGTTGTTTTTGCCTTGTTACCTTCGTCAAGTTAAATAATAGATAAATACCATCCAAAAATAATTTTTTTCTTGTTACGAATTTGTGTGAAAAGGTTTTTAGAAACGTGTAAATAAACCAAGATACAATTTTTTTGAATAATATATATGAATCCTAGACGATAAATGTTAGCTGTTAAAAGAGTAAGATTAAAAACTGTTTAAACATTAAACGCACCTACCTGGAACTGCAAAATTACTGAAAACTTATGATTTATTAGTACTGTTGCATTACAACATTCAGCCACATTTATGTAGAAAGTACTTTGTTCTTGCGAACTCTATTATTTATTTTACTTACTACTTGTTTCATTACTATTATTATTAACCTTTAGTAATATTGCTGCTTTTCTATCAATTATGTACCTCATATTAAAATTTATTTACTTTTCGTTAGGTTCAGTCGCTTACTTTTGAGATTGATCGCAAGATGACGATGGGTGGACTACAGCTAAAATACCGAAAAGCAGGTTTGTGTTGTACACATTGTAATGTAGTGTATTCATTTTTGTTCTTAATCATATCTGGTTTTTTATCACTATTTCTAAAAAGATACTCTTCCAACAGCTTCACACGATCGTATTGTGCTTGAATGCGTCATATATATCCGCACTCCGTCCATTCCGAGGAGTTAGAAGATGTGTGTAAATTTTATCAGAACTGAAATACGATTGAGTTATTATCGCGGGATTTTCACTTAAAAGGTTATAAATCCCTTTCAATTACTACGCAATAACGATAAAAAAGTTTCTAACCTTTAGGTGGAAATCCCACGTGAATAAATCAATAAAATTTCAGTTCTGATAAAATTTACAAACATCTAACTCCTCGGAATGGACAGAGTGCGGATATATATGACGCATTCAAGCTTTGGGAAGTAATTTAATTAGAAACCCTACTATTAAAATGTAAATTTATACATACCCATTATTAGATCATGTATTTTTAATATGTTAGAACTGTACAGTCAACATTACTTTTACAATATCAATAGCAATTACTTAAATTTTAGTTCATATATTGAGTGGGTTTCCGTTACAATAAGACGCTAATATATTCTTTCTAACATTGTTTTTTCCAGCTGGAAGTTCTGATGCTGGAGCTGGCTCACTCTCCAGTAGAATTCACAGCTTTGGACTTTGTTTCTGTCAACCACAACCTGGTTACTGATGTAAGAAACGCTTCATAGTTAATAATTTTTAATATATAACGATTGAAATATTCTTATCCTAAAAGGTGTTCAAATATTGTTTAGGCTATTCTATAGACTATCTGTGGCATTTCTATATTATAGATCTGTTGTATTATTTACAGGCATGCAGCTTCGTGATCTCCTTCATGATGATATTTGTTCAGTTCATGGACATGAGTTCTACACGAGTGGCTTCTCGCTGCCCAAACACTTTTTCAATCTAAGTTTCTTGAATTTTTGTAGTGACCATATATTGTAAGATTAGTTGAATTCTCCAAAATTGTCCTCCTTTGTATTATTACAATGTTACGCTTTTATGAATGAGATAAAAATCCTACATACTTCATAATCTAAGCATTTATAAAGAGGAATATTATCTTCGAAACATATTTATGATAATGGTAAAAGTAATAAAAACTACGATAAAAACTCCCCAAACTATGTTAATAATAATAATATATTTATTTTCTCAATCGAGCATTGGAAGATTACATAAACAATTACAATAGTACAAATCAAAATGCCAAGTCTGACCAGTACAATGTAGACAAATATATTAACGATATAAAAATACCTAAAACATTTTCTAAAAAAGTATTACTATTTTGTTTAATCTTTGTAGCCAAAACTAGTTATTGTATTATTGTTTTAACATCTGTGGGCTGGAAATAGCTTCACAGTAATGCAAAAGTATTCAATGAACCAATTTTTGTTAGTTCAGTAACGTAAACGAACATTTTTGATGTTCCTGCAAGGATTCCTAGTAACTGTTATATGTGAGGCCTTTAAAACATGTAGTGCAGAAAACAAGTCGGAATACATAATTGAGATTGAAAATGTGGGCTCCGCTCGCTACCTTCCTGAGCGATTAGAGGTGGAAAGTAATTTATCAAACCTTCAATGATACTTGTTCTTGCAACACATTCTTGGGAGGCATTACTTTAATTTAGAAAGAGAAGAAGTATTAATACAGATTTAAATCCATGTTAATACAGTGTGAATTTCAATACGGACTATAAAAATGTGACTGAATTTATTGAATATGTTTTCATTTTTAAAGTTTTATTCTGCAGTAATGCACAGACATGGTTTACTGGTCTGTGGTTTTATGTTAAAACTTTTGTAGTTATACTCCATACGATAAAAATCATAATATTTCATTCAGATATAAAAGTATATTTATTAATATTTTAACTCTAGATACTTTTCCAATAATGAAATTTTATCAAATCTACAATACAACTGATAATATCCAATAAAGTTAACAAAGTAAACAGATTTTTTACTTTAAATTTAATTTGAAATAACGGACAATTCAGAGTCTTAGCAAGAGTGGAGACATGCTCTGCTGCTGTCGAAAACTTGAGCGTTACTTGGTATTTCGTCTTAGTCTAGAGTGAATTAGTAAGGGGCGGGATTTGCATTATTATTTTGGGATAGATTAAGTTTGTGCACTCAAACACTTCACTTACACGTTTATTTAATAACCTTTAATAGACAAATTTTAAATGTAAGTCTAATCACCACTTATAAATAATCTGTGTTGAGCTTTAATGTAAATATTTGAGGTAGAGCAATTTATGAGTCAATACGAAAAATAAAATTTAGTTAACTAAAAAACATGATAGAATTACACTTTGGAAGGGCACACAGAGAAAATTTGATAGGTTGGCTCAGCGACTTGGACATTATCAATGTGGGAGGGGTGTATTATCCTAGTTCAGATTGCCCCAATGGGCCTTTAAAGGCAAAATTCAGTCAATTTTATTAGCATATTCAGTCAAACCTCCAGTATATCAGAGTTTTGGGGGGGGGGGGGTGGGGGGGGGGGGGGGTGGGGGGGGGGGGGGGTGGGGGGGGGGGGGGGTGGGGGGGGGGGGGGGTGGGGGGGGGGGGGGGTGGGGGAGTCGGAATTTTATTTATTTCGGAGTTTTGTGAGGCCTTTTAGAATCAAGGATTTTATCGTTAGGCAACTTCACAAATGAATAAATATTTCCATTTTTAATAAATAATAAGAACAAAACATATTTGGTAAGGTAAATGAAATAATTGTTAATACGTTGTTCTTGATTTGTGTTTATGTAAAATGTTTCGTAAGCATTGAAGAGTGTTGTGTTTGCAACTTCTTTCAGTAATCTTAAATTCTTACCAGACATGATGTGTGCAGATTCATTACAGTGTTTTGCAATAGCATATTTTTCAGGTCGTCTATATTTTATATGTGACAAGTGTTCTTTGAATCATTTCTTGTTGTTACTTTTTGTTTAGCCAATAGACAATTTCTAATAGTAGTTGTATTTAATTTCATAAATTCATGGTTTATTTTTAAATGAGTTTTTGTATTTGGGATTTACTAATATTTATGATAATTTATTATTTGTTTTGTACGTGATAGATTTGTTTGTACGCTTTTTAAAAGTGTTCTATAATTGATTTGAAATATTGCTGTATGTACGAATGAATTCTGGTTTGTTGTCTTGAAGAGGTAGTAATGTCTTTCTAGATTTTCCTGCTTAACTATTGATTGATTTTTAAAGGATTTTGTTAATAATTTGAGTGGTTTAACCGTTAAAACTAGCAATATCCTTTATGTAGTTTAATTATTTGTTGTAGTTTTGTCAATAAAGAGTGATGTATTTAAAGTCTGTAAATCATCGATTTAAAACTAGCCCTTTTTTGTTTAGGAGGGTGGCTAGATTCAATGAAATTAAATATATTTATATGTGTCAGTTTCCTGTAAATATCTAATTCAAGTTTTGTTTGGTTTCTAATTACTAAAACATCTAAAAATGGTATACTAATATTTTGTCAACTTCGTATGTAATGCTAGGGTAAAATAATATTAGGGTCGAGATAAATATCTTATAGGTTTTCATTTTTATTAAATACTGCAAGATACCATCAACGTATCATATCTACTACTTTCTTAGGAAATATTTCATTTGAGTTTTAGCCGTAGTTTCGAAATAAATTCATAAATATATTGGCAATGAAACACGACAGAGTATTTCCCATTTCTGTATCATCATTTTGAGTGTAGTAGGATTCTTTAAAATGAAAAGTATTCTGATTCATACGCAGATTTATCAACATAGAATATTCATTAACTATTTCTTTCTGTAAATTTATTTAAGATAACCAATCCAATATTATTTCCATTGTATATCTAATTGGAACATTCTGATACAGTGATACTAAGTCAAAAGTTATGAGGTATTCGTCTACTTCTATAAAAAATGTATTTAATTGATTGAATGAAATCATACCTATTCTTGATTGAAAATAAAGGAAGGAGATGTAAGTTTTGAAATGTTTTGATAACCATTGAGATAAGAAATATTTAGGAGGTTATGTTTGACACTATGGGACGCATTCCATTTCCAGGTTTATGAATTTTTTATAATGGAATCCTTGATTCTGAAAGGCCTCGCAAAATTAAATTCATTATTAGAATATATGTTGTAATTCACTAGTGGAAAGGTTGAATTTATTATTCCTCAAGTTGGTATTTGAAGTGATGAATGTAACAGGTTGAGGAATATGAAACATTTGACATCAGTTTGCAGAAAATGACTAAACTAGTATTTTTGTGGACTAACTATGCTTGTTCCAACTGTGAACATGTATCTGCATCACTATAATATCACTAACACTTATTGTTTTAGATATCTTATCTTAGTAAGCTGGATGGCCAATGTTGGGGGTCCTCGGTCCAGCAAAAGACGGTTATTGATGTCCGCAGTCCAGTCCGTACTTCTTTATGGGGCAGAGGTGTGGGCAGACGCTCTTACCAAGGAATGTTATAGGTTGCGACTCGCCCGGGTTCAGCGTCAAGCTGCGCTCCGGGTGTGTTCTGCCTATCGGACAGTATCCGAGCCTGCCGTCCTGGTGGTTGCCGGAGTCATCCCTGTCAAGCTCTTGGCAGGGGAGAGGAAGGCGATTTATCAGAGACAAGGCGAGATCGGCAAGGACGCAGCAAGATCCGAAGAGCGTGCCCAAACCTTCCAGCAGTGGCAACACAGCTGGGAGCACGAAACCCGAGGACGATGGACTGCGCGACTCATCGAGCAGGTTCAACCATGGGTCGAAAGGCGGCATGGCGAGGTGGATTACTACCTCACGCAGTTCCTGACAGGTCACGGCTATTTCAAGTCGTACCTGAACCGGATGGGCAAGACCGATTCACCGGATTGCATCTACTGCCCGGGCGTTCCCGACGACGCGGAACACACCTTCTTCCGCTGTCCGCGTTGGGAAAGGCCCCGCCTGGAGGCCACAAGAAAACTCGGGGTTTTTTCGGTGGATACGGTTTTGCTGGAGGATGAGGGGAACTGGGATTGTTTGTCACAGTTCGTCCGGGGCATCCTCCTGGAAAAGAAACCCGATCTGGACCGCGAAGTGGCCCAGATCCCTTGACCGAGCGGCTGGATAAGGAGCGAGCCCCACGGGCTTAAGCCAAATTTAGGCCTAGCCTGAAGTAATGTGATAAACAATCCCAGGTTAGAATCCTAAAGAGTAGAGGAGGATTTTTAGTGGGTAAACCCGTTTTTAGGGGAGTCCCACACTACAGGCTGGCCACCTGTGTGCGTAATTGCATTTTTCCTGCCTCTCCCTCAAAAAAAAAAAAAATAAAAAAATAAAAAAAAGTTTTTTTTTTTAGATATCGATGTTTGTAATATAAGTGATTATCTCCACCACATTAAGAAACTCAATGACAATAATTCTCTTTTACAGCAATGAGGTTTGCAGTGATGGAGGTGAAGGCTTGTGTGGCCAGGATTATGACTCAGTACTCAGTGAAACTTAGCCACAAAACTCAACTACCACTCCAGTTTGAAATTCGTTCGTTCGTACCAATAATTAGAGGTGGACTGTTTCTTGTTTTTGAAAAGAGATTACCCAAACCAGTGTTGCCATAAAAAAGCAGTAAGCTTATATCCTATTGTAACTGTAAGGAAATTGTTGCTAATATTACTATTGTTATTAATTTGTATTCACTTTTATATAATATTATATATTTAATTTATTTTAATTTCCTAAATAAGAAATGTATTTGAAAACATGCAAATAAATACATCTGCTATCTTTAAAAAAGTAATAACATTTTCGGAATGATAGAATTTTTTGATATTAAATAATATTGAAATATATATTTTTTTAATTGTAAGTACAGAAAATATAAATTCTACTTACTAGGTTTTATTAAATATTTATTTCCCAGTTTTGGCCTATAATACCTAATTTTTTCGAAGGTGATACCTATAGTCTTTAGAAGTAAAATTGTTTATTTTTACAAATCCTTAATAGTGGGTGGCACTGATAATAAGAAGGAGAATTGGAACGTGTATGTATTGATGTTTACATGCTTAAACTTAGCCTACAGTATTATTAATAGAATAAAAAATTGTACTGAATGAATTAAAGAAACGGAACCATTTTTGCACAGCTTTAAAGAAATAATACTATCGATGATAACCTAAATATGTGGTAATTACAAATTTAATGTAACATATTATAGATTTCCCTTACACTTCGAAAACAGAATTTATATTTTAAAATAGTGCTTCACATTATAATTGCGGCCCACTGCATGGTACCCTAAGACAATAATGATCACCATACCATTGTTAAAACTGTATTATAGATTTGTATGTGTTACAGTACAAACACATAAAACGCACAAAGCCATTGGATGTGATAGTCAGAGAGTCTCTACTTACGAGTAGTAGCTCCATTTCATAATTATTCGAGCTCAGAAGGAAGGAAGGAATATTGTGCATCAGATGTCTACTTGATAGAGTGAGAAAAATCTGGGTATGTGAAGTACAGTTTATCTACTACAACAGCTCATAAATAAAGTCCAATTTGTGTGCAGTTTGCGTTGAAACTCTGTAATAATAACATCTTTGTGATCCTTGTGACATTGTGTGTCGTTACCACAGTTAACCTTTTCTATAAGTGAAATATGTACTTATAAAATACACAAAATAGAACACAGTCAGTCCTGATTATGTTTTTAAAGAATTTGAGCATTTGTAATATAAGTTTGTAACTGAGCAATCTTTGAAAACTATCTATATAAATGAAAAATAATTGAACAATTTATTTTTTAATAAATATATTATAAAAACTTATAACCTAGCTGTTATTACTGAGCTGTAGATATATTTACGGCAATGAAACTATAATGGTGAAACAACAACTCTATTTTTCATTCTTTACCGTTGCTTAGCAACGAATTAAAATTATACATTGTTCGTTATCATGTTATTGCCAGAATAACAGGAGTTCTGCAACACTGTTGTTTATTCTGTTACGTTACATAATAAAATTTATTAATATATATCCTACCTGAGCTACTCAAAACAGTTACTTCGCACTGCTTTCATTTCTGTAACTTAATTAGTATCGTGAAATGATTTGTCTGTTTCTGTAACGAATGCAATCAACGGTAGGACTCAATCACAATAATTTTAGTGGAGATTTGGAGATTATTATACAGGTTCTATAGGACTCACTTTTGTGTAACACCTATTAATAAAGAACCGTCTCCCTTGAACACTAAGTATCTACACCAGAGTGGTCAATATTCCTCCAACTTCACCTAAAACCTTAATAATGTTATAGGCTTTATACATAACAGTATACCGTATATTTAAGATAAGTTTTCATCAGATTAATTAAAGTTTAATTTCATTTAAGCACTATCATTCAAATAAAATAAAATAATGAAATTAAACTAAATGTATATTTAATTTAGAAGTGGAGTTAAGGCAGTACAGCCCTCTATTCCACTCTACCTCAAGATTCAGATTTCAGATTCAGATTCATCTTTATTTGTCATCATTAAGATTACAGATAGTGTCATACAATTGAAAGATAGATATAAGATAGATGCCAGTCTAGAGTCGTCTTTGTAGGAATTCTTCCAGGCTGTAGTAGGGCCGTTCCAAGAGCCACCTCTGCAGCGAAGTCCTCAGCGCTTTGCCCCTTTTAGAACGGAGGTCTTGTGGGAGGTGGTTGAATAGCTTTCTACCCATATACGAAGGTTTTTTCTCGTACAGTGAGAGATGGTGGTTGGGTAGGATGTACTTCGTGGCATGTCTTGTATTATGTTCATGGGTGCTGCTGAGCCTTGGTAGATCTTCCCCATCAACATAGAGAATTATCTCTTGAATGTACATCGCAACCACAGTTAGGACTTTTTGAGCTATGAAGGCTTCTCTGCATGATTCCCGACTCTGTAGGTCAGATAGAGCCCTAATAGCTTTTTTTTTGCAAGAGGAGAGTTCTTGTTAAATTTTTAGCGGATGTGCCCCAAACTATTAGTCCGTATCGCAGATGTGTTTCAAATATAGCGAAGTAGGCAGTTTTTGCAGTTTGGTTGCCGCTGATTGTTTTAATTTGTTTAGTGACATATAGGCCAGAGTTCAGTTTTTTGCTTATGTTATCAAGATGTGGTGTCCAGGTGAGGTTTTCATCCAGTATTATGCCAAGGAACTTTGCTTGTGAATCTGCTTCTATATCAGAAAGGACAGGTACCTCTGCTGCTCGTCTTCCAAATGCAACTTGTTTTGTTTTTGATGGATTAACTGCCAGATCATTGCTATAACAGTACTGATAGGCCATGTTTAAGGCCGTGTAGGATGATACCGCAATTTTGTCCGATGTCTTCCCTTTTAAGAGCAGTGTGGTGTCGTCGGCATAAAGCAAGGGTGTGCAGTATTCACCAAGGTATTATGGCATGTCATTTATAAATAGGATGAATAGGACTGGACCCATCACTGATCCCTGTGGTACTCCTCTGTCTATGGGTAGTAGGTCTGATCTAATTTCTGAGGTGATATCCCTGCTTGTATGTCTTATTTCAACAAGTTGTCTTCTTCCTTGTAGGTAACTTTTGAACCATTGTTTTGCACTATTGTTCACACCTAGCCTCTCCAGTTTTTGTATTATAAGACTATGACTAAGGCAGTCAAACGCCTTGCTGAAGTCCAGAAAAATTGACATCTGTAGTTCACCCTCCTCAAGGCTGTCAATCACGGTTTCTTCTGTTGACTTTCCTTTTTGAAATCCATGTTGGTTGTTTGTTAGTAGGTCATGTTGAGAGCAGTGATCTAGGAGCCTTGAAAGAACGATTTTTTCACATATTTTAGAAAAGGTTGAGATGAGGGAGATTGGTGTGTAGTTAGTAGGTATGGTTTTGTCTCCACCTTTATACTTTGGGTAAATTTTTGAAACTTTCATTCCTGATGGAAATTTTCCCTGCTTAAATGATTTATTAAAAATTGAGACCAAAGGGGGTGTCAGCTCGTTCATGCATATTTTTAGCATTCTGGAAGAGATCTCATCGATTCCTGCTGAATTTTTTTACTTTAATTTTGATATAATGGACATTACCTCTTTATTGGTTGTTTGTGAAATGGTGGAGAAATGTTGTGCTATTGTTTGTTGACCTAGCAGGGGTGTCTTTTTCTCTAGAGGAGATGTTTTTGAAAGTGTAGCTTCCGCAATGGTTGCAAAATGGTTGTTTAAGCAGTTTGTTACTTTGTGAGGGTTTGTTGTTAGGTCCCCATCGACTTTTAACTTGTCCGTGAGGTATTTATCACCTGCCATACCGCTTTTGATTTATTTTCGTTCCTTTGAATGAAGTCAGCAGATGTTTGTTGCCTTAGTGTTTTAAGCCTCTGGTCATAGGTTTTTTTATGCGAGTTACGTTTTCTTTATCAATGTAGTTGCCTGTTTGTTCATATTTGTCCTGTGCTTCTTTATAACAATTTTTTAGTCTGATAGCTTCTTGGTCAGCAAAGTGTTTTGGTTTATATTTTGTTTTTAATTTTCCTGGTTTTTAGGGGGCATGTTGTATTGAGAGCTCGAGTGACAGTGTTAATGAAGAAGTTATATGCTTCGTCTGTTGATGGGGCACTGAAAACATCTTCCCAGTTTTCCGCTGATAAAATCATTTTAAGGCTTGTAGACTTTGTGGTCGAAGATCTCTACTTAGAGTAGTAGGCTTTGTTGGTGTGTTTTCTAATATCAAGGAACACATTTGAGCTGTGTGGTCTGATAGTTTTGCATCAATAATTTGAGTATCCACTTCTTCCATTGTAAGGTTGGTACAGATACAGTCTATTGAAGTTTTAGATTCCGGTGTTATTCTTGTGGATGGCAGAGTGACCCGTTGTATTCCACGAGATGCTAGGGCTTCATTTAATTTGATTGACTTTCGATCTGGTTTCAGGATATCCACATTTATGTCTCCCATGATGATAACAGGACTATTTTCTGCTTTGCTGACTTCTATCATTGCTGACATTAGTTCCAGAGCCTCATCAAGGTTTTTATCCAGAGATCTATATATTCCAATTATATTTAGACATGTTTTGTTGATTTTTAGATTTATCATCGCCATTTCACATACACATTCTTCACAGTATTCAAAGATATCTACTGCTTCTGCATATTCATCTAGTTTCTCATCTACAAATATTGCAAACTCCTCCTTTTCTGAAGCGCTCTCTGCTGAAATGAGCTATCAGGCGGTACCTAGGTATCAGTGCAACACTTTCAATTTGGTAGGGTTTTAGTCCATGTTCGCTTATAATGACAACGTTTGGTGGAGGTGTTAAAGTTTCTAGAAGATGTATCAGTCTATTTATTTTGTTGTTAACTTCTTGTGTATTTTGGTGAAGTATTCTTACACTTGGTTTGTTACTGTTTGAATGTTTGTGTTGTGGAATTTTCCCTGCTTGTGTACTTCCTTTGGGGGGCGTCGCTGGGATAAAAAAATTATGTGTCGGCATATTGTTGTGATGATTGTTTGGGTGGTAACTGTCATCTTTGGCGGTTGAGCTCCTTGAGTTAAATTTTTGAGTGTTTGGTGCTGTACCTTTCTTTAGTCCTGACTCCCATTCCCCTATTTTTGTTTTGTAGTGGTCTATGTAGTCAGCAAAAAATTGTTCTACTGATTTTTCGGGCTTTCTAATTTTTGCATCTTGAGGGGGGCATGTTTTAATTAAATTATTGGAAGGTAAAGATTGATTGTTAGCTTTTTTCATATCGCTTTTAGGCTCTGTTACTTGTACTTTTGATAGTTTGGTGTTGTTAAAGATTCACTACCTGTGCTAAAGTTTTTATTTCCACACGATTTTCTGGAGAGAGTGGATACAGGGTTTGTGTCTGGTGATCTTCGGGCCTGTTGAAGGGAACGATATTTAGCTTCTTGTAGTGACATGCTACAGACATTTGTTTGTGGTTTGACTGAGTCGGATATGTTGGGGTTAAGATTGCGAAGCTGTGCCTCTAGTAATTTAATGGTGCGCTCCATTTCATCTTGCTTTAGCTTTATTTTATCCAGCTCATTTGTTGAATTGTAGATAACATTTGGTGTCACTGGTTGATTGCGTTCAGTCTGAGTTGATGCTTCCTTTAGTATTGCATGGCATGGCTTGGAAGTGCAATTTTGCGATTAGTTCATTTTGCTTATTATGAAATTTTGTTGGTTTTTTATTTCTGCCATGTCAAGCACAATAGTTGAGGAAGATGGTAGATTATTGTTCACAGTTTGAGTTTTTATGTTCTTAGTGGGTATTGGTTCTTTGGTTTTTTGTTCGTCCATTTTAGTGCTAAGGCATGAAATAGTATGTTTTGAGTGCTTTATTTCACTAGTGTAGTCTGTTATGAGTGCTTCTTGTCTTTGGTCATGGTTTTCAAAAATGCTTTGGTTATGTGATTTTTCAAGTTTCTCTTTGTCCAGTTGTGCTTGAGTTTCATTTAGCTTGACAAGCAGTTTTTCCATTTTGTCCAGGTACTTTAATTCCTCTTCTTTCATCTCTTCCATTTTTGCTTCGTTGCTAGCCAGATTACTCTCCAGTACAGCTACTTGTTTTTTAGATGGTTATTTTCCTATAGGAGAGTCGCACCTATGGTGGCAGCCATTTTAAGCTCGTCTTCATCATTTGTTGGATCATTTTCTAGAAGACTTTTCTAATTCTATTATTGAGCTGTTGTTTCTTGTGGGAAGGATCTTTGTCCCAGCAGATGTATACATGGTTGAGTATCCATTGTCAGGCGTTGGTTTGTCCCTGTTTACACTTGGTGTCTGATTATAAAAGGCTGATTCAGCTTCTTTTAGCGCCAAGTTAAATTTCTCGTTTCTGTGACTGTAAGTGGGTATCCATAAGTATGTATGTTTTCTAAGTATGGAGCCAGGCTGCTTTGTTTGACTGTAGCAGTGGTATTATCCCCAAAGAACAGAATATCAAACTTAGGCGGTTTGTTTTCATTTGTGACAATATCTATTATTTTTGCAGGTCAGTGACGTATTCCTTTGATTTTTCCAAAAATAATACCTCCTGTATTAAATGGACAAACAGTCATTTTAGTAGTTGTTTGAAAATAAGTGTTAGCAGACAAATAATTGCCAGTTCAGAATAAGTCTACTCGCCAGTTCTTAGGGTTAATTTGTATTATGTACAATTATTTACAAATATTTATACAAGTCAGTATGTATTCAACGTGGACTTTAATTTATTATCACACCGTGTTTTTTTTTAACTATGAACAGTTCCTATTAAATACTGCAATGAGTTGAGATAATGTAATATCAGTGATGGGCGGACTCAGTCAGTAGTGTCAACAATATGTACAAAGTAAATAAAGCAGACAGCAGGCAGAGCAGGGAAGACCAGCTGACCTTGACCTGTCACTGCAGGTGGCTGCCTCCAATCCAATCAGACAGAGACAGTTACAGCTGATTTTAATATTCCAAGTTACTTTGGTTCTTGCTTGTTACTACCAGAGTCAATTTAGTGCTCACTTCCTGTCATTTACAGTTAAGTTTTGTAAAAGTCAGGATGTTATTTTTATTAAAATCCGTCCAGCAATATATCAAAGCACAACTTTTATATACAGAATTAGTGTTTCACAGCTATCACTACAGCCAGTCCTGTTTATAGCAGTAAAAATTTACAATTGCAACTCTGTGAGGAAACATGCGCTTTTACCTTCAATAAATGTGAGTAATTTTGAAATAAGTTCTAAGTTCGAGTTAGTTCACCAAAAGATAAATTTAATGTCTCATTAAAAGCTTTTTACCTGTTGGAAAACTTTTAACTCACATTTTACAGTTGTTTTGATATACTACAGTGTTAAAATAGAGAAAAAATAGAGGAAAAAATGTCACATACACCACATCACATGCATCACATTGGGTCATTGCGTGTCATTGCATTAAGATAATATTAAAATATAAACCATAACTACATTATTATCTTAAAACTATAATAAACTAATGTAAAGAAGATAATAAACAGAACTAATTACACTAAAATAACATTGATACAACAGATTACGATTAGAATTTAAATGCATTAAAATTATGTATTACAATTTTCAATAAAATCTAGTTATAATAATGCAAAAACCCCATTCGCTGAATAATTCACATCACTGACCCACATGCACCCCACAGGTACTACCAACTACCACACCTACACGGCCGGCAACCAGTCCTCGACCATTGCCGTGAAGCAAGCACAGCTTTCAATATTTCTGTTATTGTAGGGGAGTGCATAAACAATAAACGACCTATTAAAAACAGATGAACGGTCGACAGGAATAGAAAGTAGATAAGCACTCGACTTGCGTGAGTGTCACACGCAAATCAGATATGAAATTAAAATTGTCGGGCAGGTAACTAGGTGACTTTAACTTGATGTGAAAAGAAGTGAGGATATGGTACTCACGAAGCTGTGCAAGCTTCAGGATAGATAATTATTACAAATATAGAGAAACGTGCTCATAACGTCCATGATTGAAAATAATTCTGATAAAATAGTTTTAAGCTTTCTGATGTCAAAATAACTTATTTCCCTTGGAAATACTCAGCAATTAGACTAGTTTATCCCTGAGGAAAATGTTATTTTCTTAGTTTTTTTGCAAAATTGCATTATTTTGTTAATTAGAAGTCTTGTTCCTGACTTTCACACTCAGTTGGTCAATTTTGATTCAATAATTTAAGAACTGTACGAGTATATATATATATAATTATATTACATATATAATTATATTATACATTATATATATATATATATATATATATATATATATATATATATATATATATATATATATATATATATAATGTATTCGGTTTCTTTAAACTGTGTGTTTTAATTATGTATTTAAAAATTGATTTATCCTTAAGTAGGAGAAGTATAATCCTTAGACGTCATTTGTTTTTATAATGGTATATTATTTTCCTGAATAAGGTTATTAATTTAGAATTCAATAATGAAGCCTAAAAACAATACTAATAACTTTAACGTACACGGAAGAAGTTTTTAAGCAAGGAATCTTCGACTTGTGTGTCACGGAGTTTTAATATTATTTAATTTCTTGTATCAAAATGTGGTACAGGGATATTACAGAGTTCGTGTGATAAAAGCAATTTAGTGGTACTTCGGGTGATAACTAAAAGTGAAGTTTATTTAAAATTCTCCTAAGGAAGGTGATAGAAACAGTTACTAACTAGTGTCTCCTATGATTCACCCGATTAGACAACACGTAATTGCCACTGTAATGTAGAAAGTGGTTTTTAATCGTTTAGAGAGCATGGTTCCATAAAACCAATAAAAGACAGTAATTTTAACCTTCTGTAATATACCATTACTTTTAATATAAGAATTAAACTATATTTTATTTACTTAAAATAATATTCCATTCGTCTTTAAACAATTTATTTATAAGACTTCAATAGCGGATTGCTAGCTTCGATTAAAAATGTACCAACGCCTAAGGTTAAAAACCAGTCTTAAACGTTTTTTAGCGTCAATGGCATTTTATAATGTCGGCGAGTGTTTGGCATGTAACTGGGAGACCACCGATTTTGAAAATAGACCCTGGCGTTATAAATGGTAAAAATTGGCGAGTGACTGGAATTAATGAATGCAAAATATGTATGTATTAATGAAACACTGTAGTATGTTTGCAAAATTTTATACTAAATGGCTGACTTTTACCATATATGGTATATTGTTTACGATAATAAAAGGTTTGAATTTTAATTTGAATTTAGCAGAAAATTACTTGTTACTGCACATAATGCACGTATTATGCTATAGAAATATCAGTATGATTTATATTTTTTATGGAGCAGCTCTTTTTATTAGATATTCCTACGTAATGGAATTATATCTAATAATACATGCAAGACAATGATTATAGTACGCACTGAGACTTGTTTGTTACAGACTGAAAGAACAGTGGTGGTTGTTGTGGAAGGTTACTATTAAAATTAAGAGGTAAAAAAATTTATGGGTTCATGATATTTTGAGTTTAAAACATGATTAAAAAACTAGAACAATATTATGTTCATTAGAATAAAAAATTTCAAATCCTAGTTTATTGGTCAAACATTTTAGAACAAGACGGAGACTGGAATATGTTGACCTTTTGAGGGCCATAAGTTTTATTTGACCCAATAAGTTTATGCCTTAGTAATTCAAAGTTATAATACATAAAGATTTGGAATTTTAGGATTTGTTTCTGCCAGTTTAGATCATGCTATTATAAGATATAATAAAGTTGGTTACCTTTCATAAATCGTTGATTTAACAAACTTATTTTGTCCTTGAAAACAATATAGGGAGTTGCATAACATTCCTTTCCAAGCTTGATCATTTCTGAAAAGTTAAAGAGACAAAACTTAATGTTATGCATCTTACAGTGATGTCAAAGCCATGAACCATATACAGTGTTTTCATTTAAAAACTTCAAACTTGTATTAAAAGACAGCCCACGCATAAGAATGCTGTAAACGGGAGTGTATAGTACTACTTGGTGTAACAAATAAACATTTTCAAAATGGGGGTGCTCGCCCGCATGCCCCCCTTTACTCAAAGACTAAATTTTGAAATAGCAACTAATACATTGTGCCAACTCAAATTAAAGCTCATAACAATGCTGTATTATAGTAGAAAAACAATTGAAACCGGACATGCCGTTTGGTATCAGCAGCCAATAATGTAATTTCTTACTGAACAATCATTATTCTACAAACTACTATACCACTGCTAATAACAACAGAATTACTCACTGATTACTGTTGTAAATCCTTTGGAAAAGCAAAAAAATAACCTATTTTCAAATTCTTGCCTAACCTTTCTAAAAGTTTCTCAGTATAAGCGTCTGCACTCAGCAGTGATCCTGTTTTTCAAGTCTGGGACACCCGTGGGATGTGTTTTAAAAATTTCTGGTTTTCTTTGAGAGACCTTGCCGGCCACTCAATTGATCTTCTTCTACCGGTCCAGTGATACGGATAGTGTGCATCATTATACACATGTTTATTTTTTTAAATATGGAGATAATCCACATTATGCTCTTCCTGTTCGACAATCACTCGATGTGTAATTAATTGTATTGAAAAGTTTTAATGGTTAACTTGTATCACTTACCAATAAAACTTAAGATATAATCATAAACAATCCCTAATTACTTTTTAAATTTTTTTAATAGGACTTGGTTAAAATTATCTGTACATGTATCATCACGATTAGGACAGCAATCACAATCCTCATTGCTAAAAATTTGCGTGGCCATTATATAAGTAAATGGGAAGATAAAATTTAGTTTTATGGAAATGAAAGGAAAACGGGTAGATTTATTGTGTCAGAATCGCTTACTCAAAAATTATAGACAACTTGACATTGCATTGATTCCTACAACTTAAAAAGATTCCTTTTTATGACAAACATTTTAACAGCTCGTAAGAAATTTTACAGCCAAAGTTTTAGTGCAAAATCATTAATAAACAACACCTATGGCGTCCTACTTATTTGTAGATACAAACAATATTTTTCTGGTCGTTCATTAATTTAGGGGTAGATTCAAAGCGCTAAATACTTTCACAACTACAGTAAGCTAGATATAAAATAAAAATTTTAGAAAACGTTATTTTAAACGAGTTATAAGCCAAGATATTATATTAGGGCCTATAGAGTATAGGGAGTTGATGTCCTATGATTAAATAATCACTTAAGGTCGTGAATCATTAAATTATACGTGACAGCATGAGCTATAAAATGAAAAGACCCTACAGACCTCATAGATTGCAGAATATAAGGGCCTGTTTCATTAATTTGCGAAACCTAGCAAAATATGAGTGATCATAATAAAAATATACCTCATGATGTTAGTTTCAATCATATTGATACCTACAATTTTTTCCTATGAAGGGTAAGTAAGAATTATTATATGCAGTTTAATTTCCAACCATTTTTGCTATTTTTAGGACTTATGTTCTTCAAGATCTATGTGGAGAAAATTTTAACACTGCCTTTTTTGTACCGTCATCTATATAGCTGGTAATATAAAAGAAATTAATCTTTTTTAAAAAAAACTCAACAAAACAAATTTTTTCCGATTCAAAGTTGATCTTGTTAATACTAAATAGTGAATTTTAATGACTAACGCCAAAAACTAAATACAACTATTACTACACAACTAAACTGTATAAAGATGTAACACTTTTATTTTCTAATATTCACTTAAATTGATAAAAAAATTTAAACACTATATCAGACTATTATTTTCACAATGTATTACTAGTGTAAGGGAATAAAATGAATTTGTACCACAAACAAAAATAGAGTTTGAGATTGAAGTAGATAGAGTGCGAATCAACCTAGTTCGTTGAATGGAAAGCGGAAATTAAAACCTGGAAGAACAGTTCAACGTGAACTTTTCATGTCAGACTTTTCTAGTTGTTTTGTATTATTTCTATGAATGTAACTTTAGTTCGGTTCAACTGCTGGTTTTAAACATTTTAGGTTTATTTTAATGTGTTATCAATTAACCAAACATCTGGAATCATAAATCATTAGGAATAAAGAAAAATGTGTTTGTAACTATAAAACATAATAACTATAAACATACACGGAATTTGATATATATACCTTTATATTATGGTCTATAAGCTTATCTTAAAAGGAGATTTCTCTCCAACTTTAGGGCTCCACTACACTGGCATTTTAAGTTGCAAAACTTTCTATTAGAGATGTATTGAGGCCAGCACATTAATTGAAAATGAATGTTAAAATGTCATTAACTTTTTCTTAGAAACATAATAATGTACAGTAAGATATGGACCTTTATATTATGTTTGAATTTGAATATATATATATATATATATATATATATATAAAAAGATCATAATTTAGACCACAAATCAATTAACTGAAAAGCTAAGGATTTCAACTTTAGGCCACCTCCGCTCTGGTCTAATGTACTTTAGTACTTGATGAAATCTTAAGAAATATATAATCAAATACCATATCATTTTTAAACTAAATTTGAGATATTTTACAGATATTCTTAAAACCTGTATACTCTCTATCTTCAGAGCTGAATAACTAGGGAAGATTGGTAACGCCATTTATAAAGAAAATACCTCTTTTTTCCTCTATAAAATTCTACGCAAAGCTAACAGAAACTTACTGTTAAAAATAAAATCATTAACCACTATCGTTCTCTAAGGAAAAGATATCACAAAAGTATGTTTTAAAAATTGATATTTCTCAAACGAATAACTAATCTAGCACACAAATGTAATCAACGTTATGTAAATAAAATCCTTGTAGCATTGTTAATCCAGTTACAACAAACATAAAATAAAAAAGTAAGAAATTGACGTTTTGAATTATAGAAAATATTTAAATTTATAGATACATGTTCCCGTCAAGTTAATTGAAATCAGAATTAAATAATATTACTAGTAGAAGAAGAAAAAAAGTGCTTTATTTGTACAATAAACAAAAACAAAATATTATCCTCACTAATCTTAATAGGAACTAGTGTTAGCTCTCTAAAAGTAAATAAGTATTTATTTATCCTAAGTAAGGAACAACAATTTGAACTAAATACAATGGTTATTTCGACCGTCTGTCTGGTTGGCACTTCTGTTTACTTTTTATAACTACAATTAATTAATAAAAAAATTTAATTAACCAAAATTATAGACATTTTAAGTTTGGGTATTCAAATAAGGTTCAAAATATCAGAAAAAAGTAAATGAAAATGTAATATTTCGCGCGCGGGCGCACGCACGCACGCGCGCGCGCACACACACACACACACACACACTCACACAATAATATTATGTTATTTGTTTTAATTTAATTTTTGGATCCTTACAACTGTCATCTAAAAGTTTTATATATATATATATATATATATATATATATATATATATATATATATATATACATTTTAATATTTAAAAATTAAATTCATAAACTAAATCCCACCGCATTTTCCACGCATTTCTCATATATATTCCAAATTGAAGCCAATCCTTTCCATCAAGGTAGTCAACAAATCTTTTTTCGCTTAACACGTTACTCCCAAACCATTTTTTCCGAATCGTTGCCAGAATAGGACAAATACTCACAAAGTGAAAGAACGTCTCATACTCATTCCGGTTACACAAAGAACATACGTGATTTTTATCAGGAAACCAAGGTTTGTAATTTAAATCAACCAGGCCTGCCCGCGCCTTAATTGTACAAGACATAATATTCACATCATAAAAATCTTTCAGGAATATCTTATCTGCAAGGTCAAGTTTAATTGTTAAATAATGTGGATGATAGACAGACGCACAAGCACGGAATGTACGTTCCACTCGCCAGCCTGTTCGCATCGCCTCAACCACTCTAGTCAATTGGCCCACCAACTCAACGCTGTTGTCAACATTAAAATTTACGTCAATTCCACACTTACTTCCTAATATCTTCCACTCCCTGAACCAGAATATTTTTTTTAATACAATCTCTTTTCCTAATATGTAAGGTAAACGACTTGGCGTCATATTCCAGATCCTTCCGAGATAATTTAGATTTATTTGAAGAGTAATATAGTATAGTTTTTCTGAGCCAGTTTCAACGAAAAGTGTGTAATTTGGTGTGATAAAGGGCAGTATAAAAAGTTTTATCAAAAACATTCCTTGAAATTCCTCAATTTGCATCAAATTCTCTGTATCCCCATACTTGGGCTCCCTAGCACAAAACTGGCCTGACAACAACATTAAAATTGTGAATTTTGCTAACAGAGGCACCTTCTTATCTTTTAAAAGACATTCCCAAACTGAATTTATATTTAATTTTGAAACTCTTGATTTTTCTTTAAAATATTGTTTCTATGATAACTGTGATGTAAATATGACCCCAAGTATTTGTATTCATTTACAACCTCGATCTCTGTCCCTTGGTACCGCCACCTCTCAATTTTACTCCGTTTCCCCCCTTTTCTGAACACTATTATTATTTATTTATTCAAATTTACATTTAGATTCCAATTTTTACAGTAATTTTCTAAATTATTAATCATACATTGCAAGCTTGTTGCTGTAGGTGCGAGTAGAATTATATCATCCGCGTACAGTAACATATTCACCCTGGCTTTCCCGAAAATACATCCTCCACCCAGCGAATCCGGTAAATCGTTAATAATAAAAAAAATAATAAGGGACTCATTACACAGCCCAGCCTTAAACCCCTTTCAGTTTTAAAAGCAGGCGTCACCCTCTCTTTACACCAGACACCAGCCGAAGTTCCAATGTATATTCTCTGAGTATTTTTAGCATGTGAATCGACAACCCAAGACACGACAGCTTATACAATAGAGAATCAATAAGAATTGTGTCGAATGCAGAGGGAAAATCAACATAAAAACAGTATAATTTGCAATTTCCTTTTGCCAATTGTAACTTTACCATACAAGTTAAATTTAAAATGTTATCTACAGTAGAATAGCCTTTCCTAAAGCCTGCTTGGAATTCAGTCAAGATATTTCTCTTATTTATCCATTTTTCTAACCTGTTTAAAATTATGGTGTAAGATATTTTACATACACTACCTATAAACGATAATCCCCTGTAGTTCTCTACTACATTTATTTCGCCCTTTTTGTGTATCAGAAAAATAACAGATTTTTTAAAGCTGCCCGGTATTTGGCCGTTTAAATATGTTTTATTGTAAACAGTAAGTAATTTTTCAAGTAGTGAATGTGGAGCGTATTTAAAAATCTCGAGCGTTTACTTAAATTTATATCTGAAAGCTTTTAAAGTTATAATCAATATCAATTTAAGGCCTGAATATTTTACAAGCCACAATTACAATTAAAAATCCTTCTTCACAGAGTTTGGAACTATTTTACTACAATATATGGAAAATATTGTACAAACAGCAGCGTTCAGCAAGCCTAGGAAATAATAATATGTATAAAGTCTATTAAGATATACAACTAATTTAAATATCGTTTAACCAATTTATGATATGAATATCATTTATAACCAAACCTGCACAAAAAAAACTAAAAAACATTGAAACAGTTTGAAATACGTAATCCTACTCAATATATTTATGAAATATTTTTTATAAACTACATATAACGCATTAAAATGTAGCATCAAACATCATAAAGCATTGAATTTATTACACTTTAATAAAAAAATTATAATCGAAATAGAATTATGTGAAAATAATCATACCATTACTTTTTGTATTCATAAAAAGTAAGTTATTCAAATCAAATTGCTTAAGTCACAAATTAAGTCATCAGTACTGACTATGAGGATTGCCATCGTTGAGTGTCAAAGCAAAAAAACCTAACATATATATAAAGTGATAAGAATGTAATGTAAGAAGTAATCAGTAGAGTCGTTATGGGAATTACATTGCTGAATGGTATACAGTTACAGAGGGGACGTCGTTAAATGTATTTATGCGTGTTCCACATCAATGGCAATAGTAAATAAACTTTACATGACTTAATTATAGACTACGTTTTCTCTTCACTTGTACGAGATCATCCTGAATAAAAGATCTTCTCTCAATTGTATTAATTATTAACGAAACACATTTTATAAAATATAATTCCTGATTATGAATACATTTGGTATAGTTCTGATGGAAATAAACCCTGATAGTAGAATTTCCAACATCCGTAATATACAGGTCGTCTATTTCCTGTGTAAAATGCACGGTTTGCGATTGCGATTGAAAACATAAATTACATTATAAGGCAACAATATGGATATTGATATAAATATACGAAATATACTATTAGTAAATTGTAACGACAACAAAACATTAAATTTCTTTATATTATTGTGGATAATCGTTACGGTATAATATCAAATATATTAATTTAACACAATGTCTGTGAGTTCTAATTTTGGAACTAAAAGCTAGGAAGTTTTTTTTAATTTAGAGGGCAATCTAAAAAAACATTTACTAATTTTTATTTCAAATAAATAATTTAACGGAATGAAAATCCTGAGAATTTTACTAATACAAATAATATAGAGAATATGTTTTGTCGTGTTAACAAATAACAAATAAATGTACTGTTTTTAATACGACCTGTAATAAAAAAAAAAAATTTAGATTTGTGATATGTAATATAAAACGTGTGTTGTATTATAACTTATTTGTGTGTTATTTCATATTATATATATATGGACATATACAGAGTGTAATAATTAAGTCCTGATACGCTTTGATATATTCCAAACGGATTGAGATATCGATGTACAATATTCATCATCCCTATTAAAATACTTATTTGGTACTTTTTTAGGGGAAAATGCACCCCTTTTTCAAAGACAGGTAAGGGGGGATAACTTTTAATTTTCAAATTGTAATTTTCAAATTGCAAGGCCTATCTTGTGATATTTAATTTTAAAGGTCTATTCGATGGAAACAAAATGACAAGAACAAAACATCACAACGACGATAAGCAAATAATCTCATATATCGTAATTCCAACTAGACCAAAAGACATCACTTACCAAAACTACTAATACTTTTAAAACAAAATATAGTTTTATATAACTGGCTAAGATATGACACTTAAAACTATTATATTCTAGTGCTTATAAGATGTTTTCAATTATATAACGAACAAATTAATTTTCTTAATAATCCCAAATTTATCACTTATTGTGTTTTAATGTTTTTACAGTACTAAGCATTATCAGTGAATTATTAGTCACGGAAGGGGTTTAAAAAACTCTATTTCTATGCACAGCACGTTGTCGGCATGATACCTAGATTAAACATTGACCTTATACATTGTACATTTTGCGTGTGGTTTTGGCGATGGCTTTACGGTGTACATCTTGTGATTTTCAGGTATCACTATGTTATCTAATATTTTTTCAAACGTTTATTTTAGCGTTAGCTATCGTATTAATAAGTAAATATTCATAAATTTTTACTCTCTACTATTGCGTGTTTGAAGTTTTAATATTAAAGATTACAATAAAAGAGTTTTATATTTTAATATTTTTATATTTATTATTTAATATTTTTTTAATATTTCTCTAAAATAAAAAAATGTTATATATTTATATTTTAAAAGTTTTTAATACAAATTTACAGTTATAAAAAGAAAAAAAATCATATACTGAACGAAAACCCTATCTATTTAAGTCTTTAAACCCGAGCTTATTCAGTTATAAGAATTTCACACTAGCACAAAATAACACCCTACCTAATAGTCCCAGGTGTGATAGCGATAACGCCCGACAGACATATTAAGGACGAACACTTCCTGGTGTGCTAACCTGCAGGATGTGTAATTGAATATAATTACACTGCTAAGTATCACGCTACCAGGTGAGAAGTGATTGGTAGCCAACACACAGACTCACCATAACTTAACTGCAAGTAACGGTGGTGTTTTATATGTGGGAGTTATACGTGTCCATCAATGATTTTAGGCATGATTTAGTCCTATTTTACGTTACCTAAAAACATTGTGATAGTACATTCATTGTAAAATCCAGCTTGGACTAAATCTGAAATATTACCTTTATATTGTCTTTCTTAGAACCGTTTTCCATTTGTTTATTTTTTCGGTTCATGGTTGTGTGTGTGTGTGTGTGTGTGTGTGTGTGTGTGTGTGTGTGTGTGTGTGTGTGTGTGTGTGTGTGTGTGTGTGTGTGTGTGTGTGTGTGTGGTGTGTGTGTGTGTGTGTGTGTGTGTGTGTGTGTGTGAGTGTGTATGTGTGTGCGCGCACACGCGCGCGTCAAAAAGCGTTTATGTTTTGTTATTATTCACCATGGATTATTTTAAACAGCCTTATTTTACATTTACAGGAATGATAACAAAAATTCCAATTTACTAAGGAGTGTCAAACTGTCTGGAATTTTCTCAAACAATATGTGTACTCAAATTTACTAAAGTAAGGAAGATGTTAATACCTTTTATGATTATTTTTTTATTAACTTTCACAAGAGGAATGCTGTTTTTAAATTATGGGTATTAAATCATAGCCTATAAAATAGCTGTTATTCTCTAGTATTAAATTTAGTGTTAAACAAACGTTACATGAAATTGAAAAACATACTGCTGTAATATATTGTGTATTTGTGATATTATTGTTTTCGTCTCAAAACTTCAAGTTCAAAAAAGTTGATATAATATACAGGCCCACACCGTATGTTAACATAATCATCGATGTAAATTCAGCTAATTTCAATATTCGATAAAGGACTAATTATATTTATTGTAGTCTTTTACAATATAAGATTGTGAAATAATATAACTGAAGTTTTGGCAAATTTGAAGTCTTACGAAGAGGAACTACATAATCTAGATTATGTCTATCCCTTCGCACAATATTTTGGACACAATACCGACCTATAGACCCTAAATTATGCTTGAAGCCTTCATTTCTACATTGGCAACATCGAATTTGTGATAATACATATCACCACAAGGAATTTGCCTAGGGGTCAGTGATAATTTTTCCATTTGCCTTGTAGATTTGCAACATAGGCACATTAAAATTAATTTACTATAGTATTTAAGTACTTTCGTCAAATTGTATGTAAAATCACAACATAAATTTTCAAGAAAGGGTTCACGAATGTTAGAATAGTTCAGTAAGCCAGTGGTTTTTCTGGAAGTCGAATTCTAAAGAGATACAATAGAGGTTGTCAATTAATTTCTTTAGCCTTGTGGTTAGATAGTTGAAGTCCAATAAAGGATGACGGTGATGAGTTAGTAGGTTAGGGAACGTGGCGATATAAAAACCTCAGACCCGCACACATGGTCAACTTTTGGTTGTTTAGGGGATTTTTGTAATCTTTCTAGTCCTAATTTATTCAAAAATTTCTCGTGGGATTATTCGTAAATAGCATTTTTAGAGTCGAATTATTATTTACATGTGTACATTTTTCTCAAACTAACTTTTTCTCTCTTTTACATTATTATTCTTTGTACTATTGTGGTACAAAAGGGAAATTAAAAAGATTTAGTAGTCACTAAATAATCAATGCAAGTTTTCAAGAGAGTACATCAGAAATGTTTGAGAGAATATTGTTCAAGTAAAGTTTTAAGTTTGTATATTAGTTAAGGTAACTTGCAAATAAAAATTCTACACAAAAATCAAAATAAATTGAATACACTATGGTATTAAGTTTTCTGCAAATATGTTCGTGCAAATCATAGATAAATTACAGTTTTTTCTTGAATCTATAATACTCGTACAATTAACACATAGACACTGCACGAAGGGCTTTCGTGGAACTTTTAGTTCAATTTCATTACTATGGTTTTTATTATTTCTTTAAAAACCTTTTCTACAAAAATTATCATTTAAGCATTTGAAATTAAATTTAAATACCAAACTGAAACAAGTTTAGTCTTTTAAATCAATTTTAATATTAAATTACTCAACTGCTCATTATTAAACAATTTAAAAGTGGTTTGAGAATATATTGTACCGCCTATCTCCTCTAAGAAATTTAATTAATTAGGAAACTGTAATTTAGTGCAAGTAAATTAGTGATAAAATTATTTAAAGAGACTTTGTAGATTTTCCGTATATCTTTATAAGTTTTATGGATAAACATGATCACAACGAGAGAAATTCCAGAAAAATACATTTTTAAATAAATTCCAATACAACTATTTGGTAATTTTTAACCATGACAAGCAACCCATTCCAATTACCATCATAAAGATAGTTCTTGAAAAAAAATTATCTGTAAATTTAAAATTTTGCTAGAATATTAATTTTAAACAGACAAGAATGTATTCTGTTATGGTTCATGTCAAATTTATCCACGCATAACGCTAAGTATCATTGAACTATATCTTTCAGGGAACTAGTGGATTTTTTCGTGTCTGCCATGGGGTACTATTTTTTGTCTGTATTTTCTGCCTCTCTTCCAGACAGAGCACCTGATGAACATAATGGCCCATTGGCTATAAATCTTGCATGTAACGTCATAGAAAATATTTACGATACACTTGGTGTTCTGTGCTTCTAACTTGATTTATAACATAACTAAACACTAAAAAATAACTGGAAATCGACAAACTTGCCAAATATTTACGTTGGCAAAAGTATAGATTTCATTATATACTCTCATGTGTTGAAAACAACAGCATATTTATATAGTTATAAATAAGGCCATACTTAAATCGGTTGCTTTTTGCAAAGTTTTAAATTATAGAATATAACATTGTTGTCATCCAATTTATATAATTACCATTATCAAATATTCAGCTGATATAACGCAAACTATTAAAGAATACATAGATTTTTATTCACTAATTTTGTGCACTAATATTTTTTAAAATACTACTCAGAAAAGAATTGCTTAAGTTAAGAATAAAATAGAAGCCATTCATCTATCAATACAGAAATTAAAACTTTTTGTATGATGCATGTACGCGAATATTTACCTGTTATATACAAAAATTAGTCAGGAAATATATTTATGACCGATACTCAATGATTTCTCCACCAGTATAATTTTTAATATCTTAATTTCATTGACCATGTTTTCCAAAATGTTATATTTATTGTTATATATTGTCGTTTTTTGTAAGTCTTTGTAACGTAAAACATGCTTGCAATATTCCAAAAAAATATATTCCACATATGGTTTAGGCATAGTATTTTGTTGACCAGAAGAGTTGTTTATTGTCATCTATAAGAAATCAATAATATAATAGTATACAGTAAAATAATATCAAAACAATGCAATAATATTAAATCAGTCGTAGATAGTCAGAAATTTGATAGAAGTTCCAAACTCACTGATCATACTCGCTGTATTATATTCAACTAATCATTGAGTACAATACAACGAGGTTTGTGGTTAATGAAATACACATATTTGTGAACTGAAAATATAATTTTGAGTACTTTAATAACGAATTTCAGATATATCAATAAAATTACCACTTTTTCAGCCAGAAAAGTTAGTAGAATGTAAGGAGGCCCACGAGGTCGTTTTATCCGCTGCAGATGACTCATGAGCTAGTACCATCGCTCTGCATTTACATAACAATACCTATTTTTAGTGCACGTTCAGCATTTAAAACGGAATAAATATTACAAATAAACGTCATATAACAAATTAATCTGTATTTTGTATAAACAAGCTTATAGTATTTCGTATTCACCCATTATCGCTTAGCAACGTAATATATTGAAGGTAATTACGTATAAATTATACTATTATCAAAATATTACTCTATATTATTTGTCTTGTACTAAATATCACAAGTAAAACTAAGTCCATTCATAGGAACATTAAAATAGTTCATGATACACTGGCAAAAGCTGGAGGAATTTTTTACCTGAACGGTGAGTAGGTACCTGGTAAAGTGTTATAGTTTTTGTGAAATTCATGATATGAATATTTTATACCTTGTTATTTAAAAAAATAATAAAATTGAATAGTACGTTGAATGGCAGAAATTATTTGGCCAATACAACATTGGAATGTAGTATAGCCTCTAACTACAAGTAACATTGCAGGCATGTTGTTACCTGAACCGTATTTTAAGCAAATGACGTAGTTACACCTATGTAACTATGTATTTGAGAAGCAGTAGTGGAGATGTAGCAGACGGGACATAGTAAACTAACATGTTCCTCATTCCATTATTCTGGGTGGCTGCCTCTCTTTCCATGAACTTAAGCGTAAAATTCTTTGAATACTTTTACTTAAAAGCGGTCTGCAATAAAAAATAACCATTTTATTTTGTGTTCTACTATTGCAATTAAGTGAGTGTAGAGAACTTCAATCCTTCTATAACTCAATTATACAACGTTTAAAAAATCATTGATTCTAAATAAAATCAACTAAATATATATATTATAAATAATATATATATTATAAAAATATATATATATATATATATATATAATTAGAACACTAAACTTAAAAATATATAGTTGTTTTATATATATATATATATATATATATATATATATATATATATATATATACAATAATTATCTATATTAATAGCAACAAAATAAAAACTTCTTTTAAAATTTTGTAAAGAATATTTTAACATTATTAACGTTTTTAATAAAAAAAACCAGGCACCACATACACTGTATATTAATGATTTATTTAAAATTACAACGGTACTTGTTTAAACTAAATCTAACTAAAAATAAGCGAGCACGCTTGCACAAGCCGGGAGCAGCAAACATTTTATCTGTTTGTAAGCATGAGCTGTTTAGATAGGTTATAAAAACTAGATAATGATAAAAATTATTTTGAAGTTTTCATAGGAATTCGAACCGTGATATTTACAACGTAATCCGTCAACGCATACGCGAGCACGGCTACTTTAAACATACATTTGCACAAGCCGGGAGCGCCAAATATGTCACAGTTGACATGTATCAGAGTTGTTTGTTGCTGTATGTTATATATATCTGTAGATTACTGACCTATTTTTTACATATGATAGATGACTTGTGATAGCTGTAAAAAATTAGTGGTGACCTCTATTTCGATATAGAGTGCACTATAAAAACAGTTCCCATAATGAATCACTACGCCACTTTGTATGTTCCACTGAGACTATACCTTATCATAGACCATTGCTTTGTTTAACTTCAATTAAGGACATGTATACTATTGTACGCAAAGATTGTTTTTTTTTACAATTGACACTTTATTACTGTTATCAAGATAATCACAAATTTTACAGACAAGTAAAAGTTTACAAATTATTGTTATTAAATGCTTATCTGTTTTATAATATGAATATTAGTTTTTAAACATATTCAGTTTATGTTAAGTACTAACAATTTAATAAATATTCAATTATTTTTTTACCAAGCAAGTTTTTAATTAAACTTGTTAATGAGCAGCCTTTTAAAATAACAATGGGTGATAAATATTTTGGCCACTCGTAGTAGATTATATTCGCTAGTTAGTACTTATTGTAAGATGATATGGAATGAAATGCATCTGGGATATGTTTATTTCAAAAAAACCAATATTAAAATTTTGAATTTATTCAAAATATGGTACCCATTCTCTATTCAGATAATCAGTTTTTACCACTGTTTTACACTATGTACTTTACGTACTTACAATGTTTCCTAGGTTTTAAAACTTGTTTATTTCAAATACTTAATAAATTGTTGTTCTCCAATTATTTTTGAAGATTTTAGATCTAACATTAAATTAAGCTCATGCTCACATAAAAATACTATAAACGCATGGTACATTTCTGATTCCTAATTATAATATTTTTGTAGTTTTCAATAATGTTTTACAATCCCAAGGTCTATTACAAAGATTTTAGCAGAAACCGTTTATCTTGAAAATTAGCTGCTGGTAATTGGATCGTTACAGTTACATATTGCACATGTTAAGAAAGCGATAATATATAGTTTTTTTTCAGATCTAAGGGAGTAGTAATAAACAAATAGTAAACAAAGTTATATACTTTAAAAATCTAAATGGTTTATTTATTACGGAATGTGTTGCATACAGGGTAGGATTACATTATATTAAGAGTTTCAAAATTACCCAATATTAAAAAGAATATTATTGCAAAATTATAAGCACTTTAACTTAGTTATACATATTCAATAGTATAATATAAGATATTATAAATTATTTTTTTAATTATAAACGTATGGAATATTCAATAACAAAGAATTAGTCAAATTAATAGTTACGATCACTTGGTTATGAGCTGTAGTTCAACCAATATAATTATATCAGCACGCAAAACATTCCCCTGGAGATATAGTGCCACAACCGTGGCTATAAATACCTACCTTCCAGTGATGCTCATACTTCTCCGAGTACACGTTGCCACTATGTTACACATACTTTTTCGAGTACACATTACCACTATGTTACACATACTTCTCCGAGTACACGTTGCCACTATGTTACACATACTTCTCCGAGTAATAATTGCCACTACGTTACACATATTTCTCCGAGTACACGTTGCCCCTATGTTACACATACTTCTCCAAGTATACGATGCCACTATGTGACACATACTTCTCCGAGTGCACATTGCCACTACGTTACACATATTTCTCCGAGTACACATTGCCACTATGTTACACATACTTCTCCGAGTACACGTTGCCACTACGTTACACATATTTCTCCGAGTACACATTGCCACTATGTTACACATACTTCTCCGAGTACACATTGCCACTATGTTACACATATTTCTCCGAGTACACATTGTCACTGTTACACATACTTCTCCGAGTACACGTTGCCACTACGTTACACATATTTCTCCGAGTACACATTGCCACTACGTTACACATATTTCTCCGAGTACACATTGCCACTACGTTACACATATTTCTCCGAGTACACATTGCCACTACGTTACACATACTTCTCCGAGTACACGTTGCCACTACGTTACACATATTTCTCCGAGTACACATTGCCACTATGTTACACATACTTCTCCGAGTACACATTGCCACTACGTTACACATATTTCTCCGAGTACACATTGCACATTGCCACTATGTTACACATACTTCTCCGAGTACACGTTGCCACGACGTTACACATATTTCTCCGAGTACACATTGTCACTATGTTACACATACTTTTTCGAGTACACGTTGCCACTATGTTACACATACTTCTCTGAGTACACATTGCCACAATGTTACACATCTTCTCCGAGTACACATTGCCACTATGTTACACATGGTAACATGTGATGGAATTGTAAAATTTCTATTCAATTCACTTACTCTTTTACGAAGGTTAGGTACGTCTTTTGAGAACATTACCCTCCAATACACGTAAATTTGTCCGCAATCTGGTGTAAGCACTTGGGGAAGACTCAGGTAGAAACTGGAACCAAGAATTGTCTCATAAAAATAATTATCGATTGTATTTGAACAATCCCTGTTTTAAAAGTTGTTCAAACAATTCAAGAACAAAAGTACTAATGAACAATTCATGATGAAACAATGACCAAATCAGTAATCTAATTGTGCTTTAACGAACTTTATATTTTATACGTGCAGATGGTAAATTTATTTAAAACAATTACGTCTTCTATCAGCATTCTTAATCTAAGATACTTGCACACATGTACCACTATCATTAGGACTGGTATATTTAATTAGGTTTGTTACGTAGTGCGCACATTTTTCTTGAATTTTAAGGTGATTTTCAAGTAAATGTCTATTGATGAGTTTTTTTGTAAACTTTTTTTATTTGTGCCCGTTAATTACATTATATTTACACTTAACTGAATTAGACAATATGTATAATATTCAAGGTAAATTAGTTTTTATTTTTGTAATACTACCAAAATAAGCTAGAGGTTACGCCTATAAAGGCTCTCATAGTTCATTTCCTTTGAAAAAATTAAATATACTTTTGTGTCAACCAATACATACATTGCCCATGTCAATGAAAGCCACAATTCTGATAAAAAAGTTTATTAAATAAATTTGCATATTATCTGTTGCAAGCTGGTCTACGAACTAATCTGTACGAATCGTAGCCAACACATAATTGGGATTTTTTAAACATATAATTATGACAATCGAGGACTTAACTTTATACAATCATAATAATAGATCAATATATTGTAAAAAACACACAGATATGTATTTAAACTTTTTCCGTCCTATGTTTTATGTAATTTGATAAGTTTAAGGGGGAAAATATATTTTCATCATGATTACCGATAAGAACATCGATTAATGTTTTTGACGATGAATATTCAACAAGGAGGTATTAGTCTAACAGGATCAACAAAGTCTATATCTTATATCATTCTCAATATATCCTGCGGAAAGGCAGAAAATCGGATAGAAAACACATTTTTACAGCTCCAGACTGACATAAGAGGAATTTTAACAGTTTACTGACTCATCGACATCAATTATGCTTATCAAAATTATGTGGACAAACAAGCACCTTCATCAAATTAGTTCGTGACTTTTATTTATATTTATATTCAATATAATCGTTATCGAGATATACTGAGGATTATTAGAATGTGTGAAAATTGGGCCAGTGAACATCATCAAAAACGTTGTTGCTTAAGATTCTTAAGCATAAAAGATAAAAGATTCTTATGGCGTAAAATTCTTAGTTTAAAATTTATTGCTTGACACATCATTGAGATATCGAGCGGAGAACAAAAATACAAGCAGATTGATTGTGGAAAGAGCAGTTCTATCGGAACTCTAAGTGGTAGCTAAGCAAAATATACAAATCTTCATGTTTAAAACCCAATTCATATATCACGCTGACATAATTTTTCCTAACACTTAAAAAAAAAATTAAAATAAGAAATATGTACCACTATTGAACTGTTACTGGTTTATACAAATAAATTTGTACAAAATACTAAAGAAGTTTCTAATACAATCCTTATGTATCAACTAAGTTATAATATATTTCATATGCACGAGTTCAGCTTGATTCCACATTTCATTTTTCTATGGCTTTCTTAGTACCATAATGGTCAACGGTAAGAAAAATTGTACAATGTTAGTTAAGGTACAGGAAATTTCCATTTATTGAAATGCATTATCATCGAACTTGAGAAATATTCTATTATAAAAATGGCGCTTTATGCAAACTTTCAAGTCTACATGTGTTTATAAATTCGATATAACGTGTAAGCAGACAGATAAACATACGGGAAAAAATTATATTTTTCTCTTTGAGAGTTACAGGCTTCTATAATCCTTAACAATGGAAATGTATTTATTAGAACAAGGAAAGTTATGTTATTACGGATATTTTTTAGTTCTACTTAACTAAAAATAAAGAACAAACAGCAAAGAATTAGGATTTATTTAAAATATATTATTCAATTCAAAGGGATTATTTATAAAAAAACAATCCTACTTATACACTTAAAGTGTACGATGTTACCAAATCAATAATTTATTTTACGTTGCGCCTGTTTACGTGATGGCATGAACGTTTCATTTTCCGACAATGTGAACTTTTAATTTAGGATGTATATAAACATCGTCTATATTAAACATAAGAAAACTAATTATTTAATTATTTCTTTGATGCAATTGTATGCCTAGTAAAAAAATTAATAAATTTGCATGAGCAGTTACAAATTTATAATATAAATTTAAAATTTGTAAACATTTATAATGCACAGTTTTAATAAAACTACTGTAATGTATGATAGTTTTATAGGATTCATATTTAAGATTCTGAAATATTTAGGTATGCATGCTTATTTAAACTTTTGTTCTCAAAATGTAAATTATGAGCTTTAGTTTTTGTATTTCATTACCACACAAGGTCACATTAATGAAAGTGTAGCCCTGATGCATTACGCCTCAACAATGAATAACCACCCATGCCGCTGGCAACTCGCAACAATAATTTCTCACATATGAAACTCGCTTTTGTAAAGACCTCTGAATAAAACGGTCTCTCATCCTTAACCTTTGTTACTTTTAGTAGAGCTCTCGTATGAAAAACCGAAGCAGACGAAAGAAAATAATAAGTGATAATGTTTACAGCAGTAATAATGTAATTTTTTTAATCAAATTATAATTATTCATAAATCTAATCTAAATCAGATAGTAAATAAGAAAATATGTTAATTTTAAGTTTAGAGAATTATTGAAAATAACAATATTAGATTGTATATTTTTCCATTGTTAGCCTATAGGGATATATCCCTCCTTTATATCCTTACTACATTTTTGACATGCATAACTGACCTAAATCTAGTTATGTACTAACAAGGAAGAATAAATCAGGTGTTTATAGAACAACTTACGAAACTGATTTATCAACAAAGATGTTCGATAAATATCCGTAAATAAATTTTATAGATTTATGAGAAAAGACATGAAAGTAAAAAAGTTTATGTCACTAAAGCCCACAGTAAAATTTCAATTACCATTACGATGCTATCAACATTTGAGTATCAGTTACTTATACATTGTTATATTAATGAAAGTAAGTCACATTATAAAATATATTTTTGGTACAAACATTTCAGCCTGATAATACTGTATTTTATACTTTTTTAAACTGAAATCTTAGTACTAACAATCTACTGTAGTATTTACTTGTTACATATACATTTTATTGCCACATCTAAATTACGATGTGCGGAGGTAAGATGGAAAATTAACCACAATGTTCGTATCATTAAGACAGTCTTAGTCTAAGAAAAAAAGGATTTGATGGTAACGAGTATAGCAATATGAACCAACAATCCATAGTTTCGATAACAACTATCTACCATAAAAACATGTATCTTCAAATTAAATTTAGAGTCTTGTCTACTACAATATTATATTCCACGAAGTAGAGTTACAATATTTTAAACCTTAATTCATTTTCAGTACTTTCATTTCATTAACTTTGTTTATATGTACTGTGGTATTTGATTTAAAATACTCGTTTTTTGTTGTGCAATAATATTGAGCAGTTGACCCAATACATGTAAGATTGAATACAGTATTATTTGTACTAAACTGTGTTGATGATATTAAACGTCTGGTGTAACATGGTGTTGTGTGTTTTAAATAGCAATACTATGACATAGAATGTGGCCTAATGCTCACATAATTACCAAACATGCACGTCTCGTCACGCTGGCAACATTATTTGAATGTTCAAATATTGTTCAACCCTCATTTTACACATTCTAGTTTAACATCCATTTAAGTTATTTGAATAGACAGAACCTTTCAAAAGAGAAGATAAACCAGATTATTTGTTTCATTGACGTTAAACATTGTAAAAGTTTCAGGGCTTGAATCCTACAATAAAAACAATTTTTACGCGAAACTACGAATTTAAAATTTTCAATTTTCGTTACATTATATCACCTAATGCTTAGTTCTGCATGCATAATCTTGCTTTTTAGATCCAAACCAGTCGCTCTAATGATTTGGAGGTGAGTACATACTTGGCTTTGTTTACTGTTAGTAATGGTATATACTTTTGTCCATATAGCTCTATAAAATCAATATGGTTCGTAATAATTAATACCTGCTTTAGTAGTATTTTGAAGCATGTGATATTCAGGATGCTGGAAAAATAATACTGCAATGTAGGTAGCTTTTGTGTTACATTTATATCAATACATTAAACATAAACTGCGGAAAAAAATATTAGTACTAACAATAAAGATAAACACCTTCTCAGTCAATCAAATAGATTCTCGGGAATCACCATGAAAATAGGAGCTTATCTTCAACAAGAGGGACTCCCTTTACCAAAACACCTTATTACTAATCTGTTTCCACTATAGTTTAGAAATAAGAAAGTGCAGAAAAAAGAGGAAGTATAATATAGCGAATCGGTCTCTCACACATAACCTAGATAGGGCATGTGGTAATAAAATCTATACTGTAACTAATATATAGTACAATAAACTTAACATTAATAAAATATTATTCCTTTTTACACTATAAAAAGCGAGGTTTGTACCACCTCATCCTCCATTTCAGTAAGACCGAGTTTTATTAGCTATCCTAAAAGGGAAGGTAACAAAGTGCTCTTTACACGTAATGTTATTTCGATAATACTGACAGTAACAAAGCCCATCTTACATGTTTTATGTTATATTAATAAAATCTGAAAAATAATATTATAATACAGAAATTTTAATATTCTATACTAGTTTCATTCACTCCTTACCATGTAGCATTAGGAAAAGTTATATTTTCCTGTAAGCTTACTATTAAGCAAAAAATTGTATTCGTGCTAAGAAATTATTTCTGTATTTTAATAATCACGTAAATTTTAACACTAAAATATTTATATTATTAGTCATTAATCTCTTGGTTTTTCTTCAAGACTAAGTTACAATGGATTTCACACCCTTAGTGTACAACGCTCTGAAATACTCGTAGTACAATACAGTGGTGTTATGAAAATTATTTTTTGAATTATTAAAAAATATTTAACTATTTATAACAACTAATAAATAAAAATAAAATAGGCTAAAATAACAAATACGCTTATAGATAAAGCCAAATACCATAACCAGGGTTTACTGTGTATATTCGAATATTTACAGTTAGCGTGTATTCTCGTATTCAGATTCAAACGGATATCAACGTCAATTATCTGCATTTGAAACTCTACCGGTTGCCGTAAAATTAGAGACTGCGTGTTGGTAAGCTATAACTTCTCACCTTGTTGCATGATCCTAAACTGCCTAATTATATTCAATTACGCGTCCTATAAGTTCGAAGATCTTTTTTAAGTGACATTACTTTATCTTAGTCAATTATTATGTCTTGGCTACATTTTTGGATAGAAATATTTAGTTTTTAGTGCATAAAACTTGTCGAAAACATAAGAGGCCCCGTTTCAATAGAACTATAGTATAATGAACTAAGTAATGTAATGATAACCTTTTAGAAACCTGAAGTCCTCTGATAATTATATAACGATTTGGGCGTTTACAAAACTCTTTTCATTAAAATCCTATATTATTGTCATGTAGGTGAGATAGACTAGTTGGAGTCAGCCATAGTCAAAAATTTGCATGGGCTCGTAAAAATTATCATGTTCATCTTATACATTTAATATGAAATGTGCACAAGCTTAGTTGTAGCAATGGGAACATGGAAGGGAGGATTTTGAGAAAATATGATGCTTTTCATGTTATATCAAGCAGCATAAATTATCTTTTATGTGGCATAAAATGCATGTATACAATGTATTACGTCTCAATATAACATTTATTTATGAGAAACCATTCGCAAGAACACCATATAATGTGATAAAAAATAGTCTGACAATGTAGATTATAAATAATTCAAATATTAAACAAATATATTTAATTCCAATTTCAAATTCAAATAATTTAAAAGATAATAACTTCATGTTAACTCAAAACATATAATATTAACATCACAATCAAATAATCTTCGATATACTTCAACCAATAACATTTTAAAATTAAGTTATTAGGTTTTTAGTGTTTAATTAATATATATATTTATATATATATATATATATATATATATATATATATATATATATATATATATATAATAAGTATAAGGTAGATCATGTGTATTAGCTACTTAAATTCAAAAAATATTTGAAGACAGCAATTCTTTATTAAACAATCTGTAGGATAATGGCGGACTTTAAGAATAGGGACATGTTCATTTACCATAGCTACCAGGTTTAGGAGGACGGGTTGAATATATTGTGCAATATAATATATCTATATCTATATTACATAATATATTTTATTAATTTCATTTTAGAAGACATCAGGCGGTCTGATTTGCCATGGGCGATTGATTTATTATTAGTATAATGTATCTGTACGCTATATCAATCGGTTTCATAACAAAGTTTGCTGATGTTTTAAGTCCCAAATTATTTAAAACGTAAGATTCTTTTACAAAAGATAGGAAGACAGGCATATAATTAGAGAATAAGGTGAATATTTATCATTTTAACACTCATTATTGTCTATAACAAAAATTAAGTTAAAAGTTTAAGATTTTTACAGTTTTTTGACAGTTTTTGACATTTTAAGTGCAAATGTAGTGGAAAAACGTTCCTTGGGCATAGTTGATATGCACAAGCAACGTTTTTCCACTGAAACATCACACTCGGGAATACTGGCGTTTGGAACGTTTTGTGAAGAATTAAGTTGTAATAGCTGCAAGAAGCCTTTACTTTTTACTACTGAGGTACCAAAAATCTCAAAATGAAAGTAACAGACTTTTATTTTACAATTAATTATCACATTTTTTACAACTAGAACACACACAGTATCTTGTAAACAAATCGTACAAGATAAACAGTTTTTGTTTTAACTAATATTGTTTATTCACTTGGGATTTCTTGGCAGAACTGTCTGTGTTCTTCAGGTAGCAATTCTAACATAGCCAGCAAGTAATCTTTTTTACCTTTAGATATTGGCAAAGAACCCCCATACATTTTTGGGAACTCAAGGGGGTCAGTCACTTTATACAAAGTTTCAAGTTGAGGTGGACGTCGACCTCGGGGTGTTTTTAGGATGACATCTGTTGTCCATGTCTCTAGAAGATTGTAGGTTTTTCTCAAACGAATTTGGCTTGGATCATCCGATCGGATCTGAATACATTTTCTTTGGCTAACTTTGATAAGTTTTGAGTTTTTATTTAACTGTTGTTCAGCTGGAGACATTAAATAAAATCATCCTGTTCCATGACCACAACATGAAATGGTTTTGAAGGACGAGCGTTTTCAATCATTGTCCACACGTGTTGAGGTACTTGAAGGGTTGCTGTTTTTTACATCTTTCAATGAGGGCGAAATCCCTGTCACAGGGAAGAAAGCTGTGCCCAGTCATTAAAAACTTTTGATTGACCTCAGTAAAATACTTGGCGCAAACAAGGTAATGATATAATGCTATCATTTTTCAGTTGTTGTTTTGTCCAGTGCATCTATCTGACCATACAATAAGACTGCGCTGTTGTTGAGGTTCAAATTTGTTGAAGGTTTTCAAAATGTATCTTAGAATACAGGAACTTATTTCAGCAGAGCCGCGTTTAGCGATAGTTTCGTGCCAAACGTTCATTGTTACCTCGTTATTGCCCATATTGCAAATAGAAAAATTATAATTTGAATATTGCCTTTGATAATAAACTTCAGAGTGCGTGAGGTTAGGCGTAAACAACACCTGTTCAAGATCAACGCATAAAACAATGACGTTGTCATTAATTTTTGCATTGTCTACATCTTCATTCAGAGTTTTGTATGCTTTTTCTGCTTTTAAATAGTGCAGCTGTGTTTCCCTCATAATGCCATTTCTGGTTTGTTTGTCATCAGCGCAGATAACTGGATAAAAAGGTTGTCGCATAGGGTACATGTGTCTGATCTTGGGACACCAAATCTAAGAATAAAATCCTCATTAAAAATCATTCTGTATCTGTGAAGATTTACTTTAGACTCAAGGTACTTTTGTAAGAAAAGCTTGTGCATTTTAGATAGGTTAAGATCTGAGTTTAGGCAACGTTTTTTGCTATAATTTCTCCCATAATGGCTTTCTTGGGATGGAGATCTAGCAATGTGTTGTTTTGCCAAAGTGATATCATCGTCATTTATTTTGTGAGGACGGTTGCTGTGTTTACCACGCAAGTCGTTCAAGTTTTGTCCTGTCTTAAGCTTTTGAACAATCATTTGAGTTCTACGCTTTTTCACATTAAATATGGATAAAATATGTTTTTGACATATATGGATGCTCTTTTGGTCAATGTACAAACGGTACTTAACAGTACAGTGACGCTGAGAAATTTCCTCTTCAACTCTACGCCGAGCAGGTTCAGAAATTTCCATCAGTGAAATTTCCATGTACCAAGTAGCAGGTCTGCTCCAAGTATGTCTTAACGTAAAATGAATTGAAGAGCTCCAGCTTTGCCACAAATTGTATGATTTTGCAGCCCTCATGTGAGCAGGAACATGTAAAATCCTGAAATCAAACAGCTCATACAGTAAACAGTAATAACATTGAAGTCTGGTTTAATTTATTCTTTAAATGCCAGGTCTAGTATGTTGGTTCAGGATGGTTATATATAATTTTTGATTACTATCAAATAGCTAAATTATTTGGAATAGGTATTTTCAAATTTCCAATACGAACGAGCCTATGGTTTGCATCACAATATTTCTGAGAAAGACTTGTAAATAGCAAACATGAAAGTATCAATAAAAATAATTGAGAACAGGTAGACCATAATTTACAAGTAAAAAGAATTGCAAATGAAAATTAAATATCTAAGTCTTGGTAAATCAGTCTGGATTACAAAGGTTATAATAGTGTTCAACTATAGGCCTAGCACAAGTAACGTTTTTCCATTTACCTCAGTAATAGGTACCTTTTCAGGTACTACTTCATTCTTGTAGTTTAAATACTCCTTCCCACTATTCCTGCGACTCTTCTGAACTTCTTTCTTCCACGAATCTACTTTTAACTTTCGCTTTTTGCCTCTATTTAAGTGTTTTACAAGACCTGACACCGGTGAAGACATGATCCCGTTCGCCCACGCGCTGCATATGAAACATTCTTCCAGGGAGCGCGACTTCCCCTACCCATAATTCCCTGTTGTAGTTTAAAAAATCAGCCAGTACACGTGACAGATAGAAGCACAAGGAACGTTTTTCCATCAAAAAACCACATACTCTAATTTCGGCGCTTGTACCGATTTTCCGGGGAACCACTCAAAAGTGAAATTGTTACATTAAATTAAACATATTTATGGTCAGTTTGTTTAAAAGATCTTTTACTATATAATTTTCTCTTTTCCATCGTGGTTACATTAAGAAAAGAAAGGTTGCTTGTGTTATACCAAATATTATGGATTTACAGTTGAACGATGCGAAATAAGCATCGTCGTATTTTAAGTCTGTACGTCAGTTCAGCTTCAGTAATAATTTAAATAAATTAAATAAAAATAAGATAGTTTAATTAATAGTGGTTTCCCCGAATTATCCGTTAAGAGTATTATATACATGTATAGACAGGATAGTGTCTCGCAGCCAGTCAAGGAAATGTTACGGACAATATAAACGTATGAGTCAAGAGACATAATCTAATTGTCCAATGTATATCTAGATTAATAGTATCGTAGGCTCCTAAATAAGAGAACTATGGAACCCTCCGTTGCCTTAGTTACAGTAGGTGTGATAATCCCACGAGGCATCTGTCACACGACAAACTGTGAGGATCCTTTTTACTGTAAGATTACAAAGGTGTAGTATTTAAATATATTGTATAGCATCAATGGAAAATCTGTAAAATATTTATGATAAATGTAACAATAAGTTAATGTCAGTATTAAATGTTGTATTTGGCATTTAGCAAAAGCTTTACTAACTCGAAGGGCTACACAAATGTCATTCCTGTTTGTCATATAGAGTTTGACATAAGTTCACACGCGCTTCATTTCACAGCACAGTGTTGAGTATTCCACTCACCCCAAGGAATTTGACTGAACGATAGAGAACATGTATACATTGATCTTATGTGTAGCTACTATTGTTAATATAAAATCACTTAATGTATGCGTTTGTAAAAAAACTGAGTAAAATCATACGCCATGTCATCTGTGCCGTATCAACACTTTTAGACTGATGATATCACCAATAAACTTCAATCTTTGGAATCTTAACAAATCTCGTTACCGGTTACGTTGTGTGCACTATTCCTTGTACTGAATAACAGGCCTGATATATATATATATATATATATATATATATATATATATACACATATATATTGTGTGTGTGTGTGTGTGTGTGTGTGTGTGTGTGTGTGTGTGTGTGTGTGTGTGTGTGTGTGTGTGTGTGTGTGTGTGTTATATTGCGTGGATTATTCGAGATAAATATTCAATTAGAGTAACCGCTAAATGGTGCCACGAAGCATCTCTGTGGTGTCATTCAATATCCAGTCAGGCCACATCGAGTAAACTATAGTAGAAAACGTCGTGATCAATGGTACCATCGATTCAATAGATAGCACCTTTTAAACAATCTTTAAATTTACATATTACGAATGAATTGTGATTAATCGTATCCATTCAAAATAAAAAAATAATACTACTGGATACAAATCGTAGTGTTTTGTATAACAAAGTTTTGGTAAACATAACAAAGTTTTTTTTATTATTAAACTAGCGTTTAGGTTTCATAAACAGATATTTGTATTTATAGAATTAATTACTTTTTTAAATGCAATTGTGAACTTTCTATGGGGAACATTTTAAACAAAAATGTAACAAAATATCTCATTTCATCTGATCTTTATATTTTTAGACGTGACAAGAAAACTTAACTGGTAATATAAACTAGACGTAATTGACAACTAAACTTAAAAAATAAAAAAAAATTAATTTTCTTAGATTTTTTCAAGAATGTAGCTTATTTGGTACTAGCGTAAACAGTAATAATTGATTTATTGCATATGCCACACTGCCCGTAAAAGTCATATTTAGCAGATTAGTTTTTGGATAATGAGAAGGAAGCTAGAGTTAAGTGGCTACGATGACAAAATATGTCCTTGAGTGTTTTTAATCAGACTCTCAGTGTTTCTGTGTATTCTATAAATTGCTGTTGTCCTGTTGAATAATACGAGTATACTCTGCTACTTCGTAATAAAATACATTTATAATCACCAAGTTTACCCTCATTATACGGTAATGTAATTTTTTATAGTTAAAAATAATATAAATTAAGAAAATGTAATAATAAATAAGTTTAAAATGTTATATATCAACGTTATATAATATTGATATATTACAAGTAAGAAATGAAAAAGTGTTAAATAACGTTATGTCCCTAGTTTTATCCAAACTATTTAGTTCAATTGCGATATTTATACATTTTTGTATTAAAAATATATATTTCATAAATATACGGTTCTATGTATAACAAGAAATAAACCCCAAATAAAAAAAAAAATTAAACTATATTTTTAATAAAAAGTTCTCGCATGTACTATGTATTAAAAGTATAATTTTGGTTACTGTAATTTAATTTAATTCACTAATTTTTATAACTATATTTTCAAATATCTTACATAAATAATTTCAGATAGTTATAAATTAAATTTTCCGACTAAATACAGTTAGAAAATATTAAAGAAGATTTCTCCAGCAGAATGGTATGTTGAACACATATAATATATCAGTTACTACGATACTATAGATTTCATTTCCTTTGTCTTCATGACTGTCATAGGATTTGTGTATTGGTATTGGGTGTTACGTATTATAAATTTAGTAGCTCTTCATAAGTTCATAAAAACATTTAGTTAAATAAATATTCATTTTAACTATGATATGTAACATAAAACATTATCAAAATTTGATGTTATTTTTAAAATCTTATATTTATGCTTTGTTCTGTAATACATAATTGTATTAAGTTGATATAATATGACTGACTTCATGGTTACATGGTGGTATCTTTGAAATAATAAGAACCTTTATTCCACCTGATGAACCGTGGATTACATTGATTAAATATGGATGAGATTACGTATCTGACATATCGTATATTACTTTATATCAGTGAAACAATTTAAAAGAGAATTTATATATATATATATATATATATATATATATATATATATATATATATATATATATATATATATATATATATATATATGGAGTTTACAGAAACTGATTTAATACCCATATTTTCTTTTAAATATATGCATCATATTACTCTTTCCTTAATAGGTATTTTATAACGGTTTGAATTATAAAAGAATATGTGTATTTATTTTCCTTTTACATACATTTTACATATACAGGGTGATTCATGAAGTTCTCCCCCCACTTCTACAGCACATTGTACTAGTAAAAATAATGAAAAAATGTTATATCAACATAGGTCCGAAAACGCTTCGTTAGCGAGTTACAGCTAGCGAAAGATTTCGCCTGAACTCCTGGGTAAAGAGTAAAATAAAGCCATACTGAACTTTTGGAAAGGTTAATTAAGTAAGAAATATCGTGGATTCTTATGTATTTTTACCTGATAAAGCTAATAAAATAGGTTTCAGAACTGTACCTGTAGTAGTTTTTGAGGGATTCAGGGTTAAATGCAAAAAATTTGGGGCACGAAACAATGTTTTTTTAAGTTTGATGTACAATAACTTTGTTAAATTGGTAATAAATACATAAAATCAACAAACATTAATTGTAGAGAATTTAATTCTGAGAAAATTGATATAAACAAAGTCTAAAATAAAACAGAAATAAGTACCAAAAAATCGTTTTTATTCAGTATAATACATTACTAGTTTTAAGCAAAATTAATCAGGTTGGGCCAACCGTACGCACCTTTTTATAATAGATGTTCGAAAATGAGGCCATCATTATCAATACATTTTGCAGCACGTTTGTGTATTGCTTTTGTTGCGTTTCTTAATTTTTCAGGACTTCCCTGTATCTGCACAGCCGAATCCATAATAAGGGCAATTAATTCATCACGAGAATTCACTTTTGTCTTGTATACAATGTCTTTCATCCATCCCCAGATGCAATAATCCAATAGAGATAGATCTGGTGATCTTGGTGGCCAAGGGTGAGGCCCTCCACGACCAATCCAGTGTCCAGGAAATTGATTATTTAAGTAAGCAGAAACGGCACGTGAAAAGTGGGGAGGTGCTCCGTCATGCTGGAAGTACAAATTTTGTCTGAGATGTAAAGGAACATTCTCTAACAGCTGCGGCAACTCTTCTTGAAGGAAATGCAAATAGAACTCAGCATTTAGGCGTCCAGGAAATATGAAAGGTCCAATCAGCCGATTGTGCAAAAGGCCACACCAGACATTGACGCTAAATCGGTGTTGAAAGTTCTGTTCCACTACCTCATGTGGATTTTCTTCTGCCCATGAGTGTTCATTGTGCAAGTTATTGACACCATCCCGAGTGAATTGTGCCTCATCCGTAAACAAAATACGCTTGTAGAGTTGATTATTAATATTCAAAAAGTTGCAAAACTCCAAGTGAAGCGGACCATCCCCTAGCTGTAGATGTTGAACCTTTTGTTTATGAAACGGATAAAATTTGTTTCGATTAAGTGACCTCCACACCGTTGACTGCGAAACTCCTATTCGCCTAGAAATACGTCGTGTACTTCGACCTGGACTGCGATGAACAGCATTAATAACAATATCATCATCAAGTTGGACAGCTCGTTCATAATTGGTTCTAGTACTTGTTAGTGATCCTGTTTCCCGAAGAGTACGAAAAGTTCCTGAAATTGTTTTGGTATCTGGAATCCTCCTATTAGGGTAACGTAGTTCATATTCTTCTACAGCAGCTCTAGCATTACCATTACAGTAACCCAAAATAAAAAACCATATCAGCGTATTCCTCTGATGTAAATAAGTAAGGCATTTTTTCGCTGAATAAACAATCGAATTATAACTCACAGAAAAATTGCATTTAATAACACGATTCACAGAACCCGATCTCCTGCACACAGTTCTAACGTAACAGTACAGAATACCATTGTTGATCAGCTGTTATTCGTGCGTTACCAACTTAGAAATTAATAAAACAAAAAACTGCATTTCGATGGTTAGTAAAAAATAATGGGAAAATGTTTGCTTCATTTATTTTCGAACATTTGATGTAAATTTTTATTTAAAAAAATTACAACGTAATAAAACATGATATTTTTATTTACAAACAAATTTATTTAACAGTTAATCTTGTTTTCTCAATTTATCTCATCATTAAGGAACAAACATTTTGTTTTTGTTTTATTTTAACTAAATACCGTACGGTATTTCTTTACAGTTAGTAATGTATTATACTGAATAAAATCGATTTTTTGGTACTTATTTCTGTTTTATTTTAGACTTTGATTAAATCAATTTTCTCAGAATTAAATTCTTTACAATTAATGTTTGTTGATTTTATGTATTTATTACCAATTTAACAAAGTTATTGTACATCAAACTTAAAAAAACATTGTTTCGTGCCACAAATTTTTGCATTTAACCCTGAATCCCTCAAAAACTACTACAGGTACAGTTCTGAAACCTATTTTATTAGCTTTATCAGGTAAAAATACATAAGAATCCACGATATTTCTTACTTAATTAACCTTTCCAAAAGTTCAGTATGGCTTTATTTTACTCTTTACCCAGGAATTCAGGCGAAATCTTTCGCTAGCTGTAACTCGCTAACGAAGCGTTTTCGGACCTATGTTGATATAACATTTTTTCATTATTTTTACTAGTACAATGTGCTGTAGAAGTGGGGGGAGAACTTCATGAATCACCCTGTATATGTAAAATCTATGTAAAAGGAAAATAAATACACATATTCTTTTATAATTCAAACCGTTATAAAATACCTATTAAGGAAAGAGTAATATGATGCATATATTTAAAAGAAAATATGGGTAATAAATCAGTTTCTGTAAACTCCACGGTGCTGTAAAATCAGGTTCTCTTGATGTACGCTAGGTATTTATTGTATAACACGAACAATATAACACTGTTACGATTTAGATCCAATTGAAATAACACACTTCAAATGATTTTAACATGATAATAGCACTGGTTAATTTAAATCGTTCTTTTACTAGAGCTGTTTCATCATAATTAGAGGAACAGCGTTTGAATTTATAACATAATTAATTAATTAATTTAGATTATTTATAAATACTTTACATAAAAAATGTCCTTCTTTACAACGCTTTCTAATAGGTTAACATTCCTTTTTAACGAACCTCTTTACAATTAATACTTCAGAGTCTGAAAGATCTTTTATTTAAAATATAAATATAGGTTTAAATTTAGCTTCATTAAACTTTCAAACACAATATTGTACTATGTTATTTAGGATTGTCTGAAATTGACAGGATGAGTATTGAATATTGTGTTTTAACTTAGTTTTAAATAGTATATTTTTACTATATCATATAACTCCTATTTTTTATATTGTTTAAAAGCCTGCCGTATTTGACTATTAAGGGATTATTTCCTTCAAAAATAATATTTTATTAGCTGAACGTCAGTGGAGCATATTATATATCATTTGTATAGATGGAAATATTTCATTTCCATGTGTCTCTGTTTGCCTGTAAGTTTCCCTCTATATAACGAGAACGAACTGATTTGTAAGTAAACTTTTTCATTAATATAATATTTATATTAGCACGCGTTTGTGATGCATTCACTTCATTTGATGCTGCTAAGCCTTATGTAACGCTTTCACATTGGTAGTAGTGTATGTAGCCTAATTAAGTGAGCTATAACGGTACTAAATAAGTTTTGACGTTACCGAACTGAACATTATCTTAGCCCGGGTCAATTAATGAGGCACTCATAGAGAAATGCATGCAGTGTAGGTGCGGGATGGTGACCTTACATTTTTGTCACTCCATTTATGTTCATAGAAATAAAATATACGATTCTATGAAAAACATTGATTGATATCTTTTTGACTGCTTTTGATCGAATAAACAAGTTAAACTTAAGTGCCATGGGAAACACGTTTTGCTTAGAAATATATTGCAACAGAAGGATATATAATATATTTTGATGGAAGCAACGAGGTAAACTCATTTATGGAAATGTACATGTACTTAGTTTTTTACTCAAACAAGAAGGCTTAAACAAAAAGAAACATGATAAATACTATTTGAATATTTTCTTATATCCTATTGGGAATATTGAGCGTGTTTTAGTTAGCATTTAAATGTTACTTTAGTTAGTATTTGAACACATTATTGTTTTATTTTAATTAATGGAAATACACATTTTTAATATATTTAGTTACTTGACGACAACAAATATTAGCTGGTATAAAAATGTACAATAACTTATGGAGAAAAAACACAACTGGTTGACATACGCAAATAGCTAAACATAAGCATGAAGTAACTTCCATAGATATCTAATAAATTAACTAGCATAAATTAAGTGAAGTTAAAAACCATTCCTAACTCGTAAGAATATTTTAGTTTCTTTGCTCAGTAATAACTATACAATAATTAGTTAAACACCAATACAGTCAAAAATATCTATAAACAATAAACAAACAATCGACAATAAAATGGCAAAGGTAACTAGAATAAACTATATATAATATTCTAAACAAGATCGAAGATAGAATGTGTCAATTAATAGTAGTAAAAGTACTAAAGTAAAATTCTAGAATAACAGTTACAACAGACAATATAACAATATATTATTCAAGCTTTTACAGTATAGTGGATGCATTTCTATTGGATGACAAGGGCATCCAAAAAAGATCTGCACAGACAGCATTTCCAATGCTCATTAATCTTGGTATCGTCCTGTGGTAAAGGTAGTTTGTCGAGTGATAATGGATTACAAACTGACAGAAATGTCTTGGAAATGAAGAACGTGGAAGTATCTTGGAGCAGTCAATAGTGCTTGGAAAAGACTTTGTACAGGAACATCAAGTGAATGAGTGTTATTCGTGTTGATACAAATAATGCTCAACTTTTGAATGTCATTCTATAAATATCTGTAGTCGAGCATGACTCCAATTGTCCTTAGAGATCGTCACTCTTAAAGTTTAACTTTGTCTTTATTATAGAAAGAAAGGGATTTTATTGTCAGGTTGTTGCAAAAAGACTTAAAGGTATGCAAATTTTTAAGAGAACAATCCTGGCCCTGGAGCCGCCTGTAGCAGATAAAGTGTCCTCATCTGTCTTATACGTTCTGTTGATATTTGTGGTTAAAAACAGAGGATATATTTTTTTACTGCTTTATATCTCCTTTATAAAATCTTTACAGTTTTTCGTGTGTATAAAATAAATTAAAAGCAAATAAGTAAAAATCATGACATAAGAATTACAAATATGAAATAAAACTGTATTTTAGACAGTTATGTAACGTTTTAATAGATGTGTTGTTGTAAAAGTAATTAAACCTAATACATATGATACAGTGAATAAAAATATTCTACTCCTATCTTAATTTCTATGTAGGCTAAAATTAGGTGGTAGTGAGTCATTCCATCTGTTCGTATTTTTCAAGTATTATCAAGTATTTGCTGTGTTATAAATAGCGAAGAAAATATTTATAGGTGGGCTTATCGGAGTCTCGAATTATTTTTCTAAATTTTTTATTTCTAAAAGTTACCCCTCATATTCATTTGCCAGAAAGTATTTAAAATCTAGGTGTTGAACCTGCTTTCAATGTTTCAACTCAGAATCGCGTAGACGTTTATCATTACTGGATTGTGTATATAAGACGAAAGAAGAAATTTGACAGAAGAAAGAACGGCTCTGTTAAAAGCATTGCTTTTGTGAATGAAAAAAGACTATTGATGCACTTGAAGTTCTCCTGTTTATAAATCAACATATTATTAAAATGATTCCTAGTCGTTCTCCGAATGTACAGCATACACTTTCATATAGACCCTCCTGAAGTCCGAAGCATAGGCTATGGACAATTCCATTTCCTTATTTTCCCATGATATAAATTGAAAAAAAAATGGAATTTCCATGGTGGAAACCTCCAACAATTTTAAGGATGTTAATCCTTACTATAGGAATATCTTTAGGAGTGTTTAGTGTTGAGATCAAATCAATGATCGAGGGTCCTTTTGTAACGAAATGACGATACGTATCTGAAACTGCATAGTTTCTAGTAGTATCGTCACGAAGAGTTCATTACAGGAATAACACTTTGGTAACCAAGAATATCAGCGTGCAGGAACTCTACAACTTACAAACAAGGCCGGGAGTGATAACGATAACACTCAGCTGATGTACGGACTAAGGTCTCCTAAAGGTGCCAACCTGTAGGATGTGTAATGAATTTTAATTGGACTAAACAGGATCACGCAACTAGGCGAGAACTGATGGTTTAAAAACACGCCCACCCCTTACCTCATTAAAATACAGCATTTCTTAATGCTCCATTTCTTGTAGCGTCATTATTAAAACTAACTGTCTGACACATAAATGTTATATGTATAAAATAATTTTACCACCTACATTTAATAAATTACTCCCAATTTCTGCCAAATAACGTTATATGTGACTGCCTTCAAAGTAATGGCCATCTCTTTATCACTCTTTTTTGTTGTGTATGGCTTTTTTATCCATGATGTTACAATCCATGATGTTAATTCTGACCAAACCTTTGTACTTCTAGTTCAGATCAGCATATTTTTAAAAATTACTGTATAATTTAAAATAATACCAGGTATAATTAAAAACCTAATATTACAAAGTTTGAGATATAAAATTGACTTCATGTAGTGCTGGATATTAAAATATATATTTTAAATTAGTTTTATTTATAGTAAAATCAGATACATAGGTTCCTCTTTGTAAAAAGGAAGATTCCCACTCATCAAAATGATCAAAAGGTTAAATTGAAGTCATTCCATCGGATCCACCGTTCGGGCTCTTTAATACTCTGCTGTATTGGTTTTAATTTTGAAAAAGTAAAATTTTTACTCCTATTTAGTACCATGACCATATACATATAAATAAAACTATGTTAAAATAGTTATCGGTACGCTTCTTCACATTAGTGTGCATAAGGTTATGATATAAATAAACCTATTGTTTAGTATTCATATTGTTTAGTGTTCTTTGAGGTTTGTGCAGTTTAATATAATTTTGAATTTAGTTACATTAAATTTATTAATATCTAGCTATTACCAGCAGACTCCCATGCATTTTTAAATAGATATCCTTACATTACTTAGTAAGCACTCTTGTGATGTAGTATTATGGTGTCCAGAAAAGGTTTACAAACGTAAGTAAGCATAAACAGGTACATAATGAGAAGTGTTTGCCTTGTTGTTCTGACGAAGAAATAAAACTATATATACCAGGAACTGAAAAACCTCCTTTGATAAAAAGTTACTACTTCTGGCCACATTCATTTACTGTGCCACAGTTTAGTTTGCGAAAATGTCCTGTACAAAAAACTATATGATATCGAAAATATAATTTGATCAAAAAGCGTCTACATCCAGCTATTGTAATTTACTCTAGGTAAATGTTTCTAGTGCCATGATTTTTATTTCCTTGTTGTCTCGATGAAGATAATACACACGTAAGACTGATAGGCCCAATGCGGCCCAGGGGGAAAACCCTACCTACTTTCTACCTAATTTAGGTGTAAGGATGGAATCCTTAATTCGTCCTTCCAGAATAATTGTTTATAATGCTTTGCTTAATAATATTTTATATATCTTTTTTTCGGACTTTAGTATGGGAAAGATTGGTTTGTAGACGGTATTAGTATTTATTTGTATGTTTTTGCTAAAACCAATGACTTCCATATCACAATGTCAGGAAAGCCCATTACATTGGAGTACTGTACATATGTAAAAACAATCACGTCTTTTTCCATTAAATTTGGTTTTACAACAGTACTAAAATAATATTTACAATGCTTTGTGTTTTAAATTTGTCACTGGTGTAATCTTGAGTAAAATTAAACATTAACTCTGTTTTTGCTATCTTCAATGCTATTTATCAAGGACTGTTCTGAAATTTAAATTGTAAACACATTTTCCTGCAGTTTGAACAATTTGGACGAGAAGTCTCAATGGCTGTTAAGAGTCAGATAAACTTTTATTATTAAAGGAAAATTGTCTTACTTTTCGAATCAAAGAATAATCCAAATAATTTTTATTTACTACAGCATTAGACTACTTATTACTTAATTTTAATTGTTTTTCTAATAATTTCTGAACATATGTTTCAGCTAAATTGACAAAATTACGATATCAACAGATGTTTAGGGTCAGGTTACTCTGCATAGAGAAACATAGGAAACATGCACCCTTTGATGCATAGTGTCACTCAGGAGGAACATAATTGTTTTTTAGCATTCTGACGCATTCTGTTGGTTGTTCATGGAACTAATTCGTGTATATCAGCTGGGACATAATGCAGTAGTGGCTTAGATGTGGTTCCTAACCTATATTACATTTATTTTGACAGTTGGATTGAAACACGTGGTTGGAGTACAATGTTTGTGAAGTTTGTGCTGTTACCATAGATTTAGTGTCTTTGTTGTGTGTTTTAGAGATGAGTTATCTAATTGAATAAATACAGCAGTGACTATTAGTTGTTTATCTTCAAAAATAACCTACAGGTAACTATTATTTATATTTCGTTTGTGAGTTATTCGTAATTTTAGCTGTGACCCTCAGGAGTGACATCATGAGGAAAGGAAAGTAAATATAACCTTTTAGGGTAGACATTTAAAAATTAAATATTGTATTTAAATGTCCTTTAATAACCATTATGACTGTGGTTTTACAACATTCAAAGTTACAAATGAAACTAATAAAGCCAAATTAACCAATTTTAAGATAACCTAATGAACTAACCTAAATTATCAAATATTACAGTTTTAGTGCCATTTTACCCTTACATTTATATTTCCAAATTTGTTATCATTGTTTACTGTGCAGATACTATTATGTACATAAAAGCACAAAAAACATTAGGTTACTAATCCAGTATCCTACATTGAGTTTTTTTTCCAGAAAAATGGATCCGATTGAAAAGGAAGATAATTATGCAGGAAAGGCTGAACAGATTTTGCATCTCATTGACATGCCATATGAAAGTGAAGATGAAGTTGGTCAAGTAATTGACGAGAATGGATTCGATGTAGATATTAGTGACGAGCAACTTTTCTCACAACTAGATGAAGTTCTAATAAATTATTTACCAGAAAGCAATGAAGGAAATGAAACATTGTCTGGAAATAGTAATGATGGTGACCAACCCATACCTACTACTAATGAACCTTCAACTAGCAAGAATAAGCCTATTTCTTCTCTTTCTGAAACTAAAATAAAAAGGGGGAAAATTGTAAAAGAAGGCCTAAATAAAAAAATGCCAAAAAAGGGGGGAAAGCCTAAAAAGGCCCCACGAAAATGGGAGCACAATCAATTGTTATTTGACGAAGAGAAAATACGATTCAAGGGGAGTTTTCTTCTTTCATCAGAGATAATGAGCCTCGATAGCCCATATGAGTATTTTAAATATTTCTTTGGAAATGAAATAATTGAAAAAATTGCTATGGAAAGTGCATTGTACTCGACACAACAAAATCCAGATAAACCAAAAGTAGTGACCGCAAGAGATGTTGAAAGATTTTTAGGAGTTTTGATATTTTCATCTATAACTAGCTGCAGTAGTTTAAGAGATATGTGGCATCCTGTACTAGGATATGAAGTTGTCAAAGACTGCATGGGCGTCAATAAATTTCAGGCGTTGCGCTCAGTAATTCATTTCAATGATAATTCTACGGCCAAAGAGCCAACTGACCCAGATAGGGATCGCCTGTTCAAAATAAGGCCGTTGATTGAATACCTAAATCAAAGATTTCTGTCAGTCCCAATGCGCCCAACTTTATCTGTGGATGAACAAATATGCGCCACTAAAACCAGGCATCACATGCGGCAGTACAATCCCAGGAAACCACATAAATGGGGTTATAAGTTGTTCGTTATTTGCGACGATAACGGGTATGCCTATAAATTTGAAATTTATTGTGGCCAAGAGCCTCCTAAACTTCAGAACGAACCTCAACTTGGTACTACGGGAAATATAGTAGTCAGATTGGCAAGAGAAGTGCCTAGAAATCTAAACTACACCATATATTGTGACAATTATTACTCAAGTATCCCATTGTTTGGGTATTTAAATAAAGAAGGTATTTTGATGCTCGGAACCTTTCGTCAAGACAGATTACCTGATTTTCCCTTACCGCCTAAAAAAGAGATGAGAAAAACAAACAGGGGTTCTACTGAGGAATACACTACCACAGAAAACGACTCTTGCATTTCCATTGTAACATGGCATGACAATGACGTTGTGACAATTGGATCAACGTTTTGTGGTGCCTTGCCGATGGAAACCATTCAAAGGTATGACAGAAAAGAAAAGCAATATATTGTGATACAATGCCCCAAAATTGTCAAAATCTACAACAAGCACATGGGAGGTGTGGACCTGATGGACTCGCATATAGGGATGCACCACATAAAAATTAAGAGTAAAAAGTGATACTTTCGCCTCTTTTACCATATGATTGATATGGCCGTTGTGAACTCGTGGATACTACATAAAACTGTATCAAATACTTCTCTTAGCCAAAAAGAGTTCAGAACTCAGGTAGCATTGGCTCTAATGCAACTGGGAAAGAATGATACTCCAAAACGTGGAAGACCATTCAACACTCCACAACCAGAGGAAAAAAGACCGAAGAAATCAGCTGCGGTAAGACCACCTCACATAGTTACAAAAGACAAAACTGATCATTGGCCAGTGTGGGAGGAGAAGAGGAATCGGTGCAAAGTGGAAAACTGCAAGGGGAAAACTAACGTTGTTTGCAGCAAATGTAAACTGAACTTATGCTTCCATGCAACAAAAAATTGTTTCAGACTATTTCACATGTGAAAAGTGTGTTTTTAAATTTACCATTCACTTATTTTGTTAGTTTTAAAAAAATATATCCTTAGAGAATTGTTTTAAATGTATTCAGTGTGCTTTTTAAATACAACTTGAAATTAAGTACAGAATGTGTTACTTTATTTCATAATGTCACCCAACTGGAACATACAATATTTTGTATATTTAGCCTATAACGCATGATGTCACTCAAAAGGGACATTTAACAAAAATTAACTATTTAGGGATTAAAGTGAATTATGATTTTTTTAATTATTTTTCCATGTCTTGTACTAATGTTTTACAACATTTAAAATTTTTCTGGCCTAAAAGAAAAAGTCATGCATAAAAGGGATAATGTTCTTCTAAATTCCAAATTATTGCAGAAACTATTCTAACCTTTATTTGATATATATATATTACAAAAATAATTAGCCGAATCCGTCTAGATTTTGTCAAAATTAGCGCACAACAACACATTTTTATAGAAAATCACAGTAGTTATGTATGGAAAGTTATATGTAAAGGTATAGCTTTGAAATAAATAAGGTTAGACATTTATTTACCACTATATATTGATATGAGAGAATGTATATACTAAAGTGTTCTTTTAAATGTATTGATACATTCACATGCGGGAACAATATCCACACGTCTCATGGAAATGAAAATAAAAATAAAATTCAAGCAAATTATTTATTGTTCGGTAGGTTTTGACACAATTCAATAATGCGTGAAGGAAATAATAAGAGAGTGCCTAATAATAAAATGATTATCAAGTATAAACACTTTATTAATTCTTTTGAACGCTAAAGACAAATATGTCAATCTTTTTATAATGCATAGACATACAATTGATATTCTAAAATACACAACTAATTACATATTTCAAAGGTAAACATAGCATATACTGAAAATGCAATAAAACAAAATCTTTTTGGCCTTATATCATAATTCTCCTTACTAAGCAGTTTCAGATTGAGCAATTGTTAACTTTCAGACAGTATAATTACGCTGTCAAGGACGTCGCAAGTCATTGCATCCAGTAACTGCGTATAAATCACATACATAAACACGTTTTTATTTCAATTTACTTATATTTCACAGCTCTATTAAGTTCACATCTGTGTAACATACATATAACTTTCAGTATTTGTTCATCGTCAATTAGCATATCCTGTTAGTTCGACCTAAAATTGAATATTGGTTTCTGATGATAATAAATATATATATTGGGATAGAATAAAGGGATCTATTTGTGTTAAATATTATGTTCAAATCACTATTATCGGTGGTATAATGTAAACGTACCTGCCTCAGTTAATAATTGATGACGTTTAAAAGTGTAGAGCTGATATGCGGATTCTAACCCATATGCTACACAGAAAAAGTTTTGTATTTCTTTATATCTATAACCCAGAACAAATAAATTTGTACGTAGTTGTTTTAATGTTTTAAAAGAAAAAATTTTAATTGTTATCATACCGTAACTATATATTCTTTTTTGCATAATGAATGTCGAAAGGTATTACATAATATCCTGTTTACTTAACGAGGTGTCTCTAAAGGTTTCCGAAATATTAGTAATCATTTTACCTGTTCATTTATTCTTTAAGTCTACCTTAAAAAATTATACTGAATATTACAGTTCCGTAACTGAAAATCTAACATTAACCAATAAATATCTGTAGTGACTTAATATAAATAGAATATACAATATTTGTAAGTGTTCTAAATCCGTTTACTATCAAATTGACAGTTTTGAATTAGGCAGAAAACATTCTACTTGACAGCTAATTTTATTAGTTAACTGACTTTAGATAGACCTATTATTCAAGAGGCAGTAAAACATTAATTTCTCACTGTCCTATTATCCGTCTATCTGTCTGCCAGTTTCCCAATGTATGGTAGCAAGAAACCTATAGAAAGTACTGTATATTGGATGAAGTTTTCCGATTGTAAGAGGTTTCAAATTTATATATATATATATATATATATATATATATATATATATATATATATATATATATATATATATATATAAACACTCATCGTAGGAGTTTAATCATGGTACTTATCACTCCTTGGGATGTAGCCAAGCGTTAGCAAACGTTTTTATTTCGGATTTGTTGGCAACCATGATGGCAACGAAAAATTGGTAGGGTGAATAAATTCCTAAACTAGACGAGTACTGTAGTCAAGTCACGAGAATACTCCTGGCCTAGTACACGGTGGAGCTATGTACTGTAGTGGTATCGCCTTATTTTTTCAGGCACTTCATTCAGTCAGTAATAATAGTGCACTCGAGTATAGTTGAAAGTTTAAACAAAGGTGATTAGTGCCTTGAATTTGCAGGAATGGAAAGAGATCAGGAGTCATCTTGGTACTCGTCTACAGTAACAGCAATGGGTATTTAAAATTGTAACATAGTAACATTTGTAGGATAACTACCTGAACACATTAATGACTTTTTTGAATGATTTTTTTTTATTTTGTAAACACTTCTATGAAGCTTAACTTACAAAATGTGAAGTTATCATGAATTTAAGGACAAATAGAGAAAGATTTCGTCCGTGTACTTCTGCATAATCAAAAGTTACTTCTATGACAGCGCGTGTTGTCATTGACGCTTATCAATTAGTGGTCGAAAATGTCTCCTCTATCTGTGTGAAATGTTAGGTATGTATTAACTTTAACCGTATGCGTTTATATTTTTTCAACAGGACATATCAAGAATGAAGTGGATATATATTTAAAATTATACAACCTAACTCAATGGAGTTTGATACACTACGTATGAATTGGTATACTCCTAACTTTGTAGTATATAAACAATATATATTTAATAGCAAGCTACTCAGATTATAAATACTTTGATCTTGCAGTACTTCAAGATAGTAGCATTTATAAATATCATTAGAACTTTCATAAAACCAGTGGGTAAATACAGTGCATCAAACCTTTAAACTAGTTTTTGTCGTTAAAAGCCACGTCGGATTATCTTATATATGGTTTTCATAAATTTTATAAGAGATGTTATATGAATAGTCTTATCGTGCATAGTTTACAGTATTTCTGTCTGTGATTTTAGAAAAAGTTACGTTTCAAACCAAATAAAGATATAAAATTTAGAGCTTATAAAATTGCTTAAATTTAATTTTCTTTATAAAAAATGTGGTGTGTGAGTATGATGAAATTTAAATTTTGAATTTTGATTGAGACAATGTTAGATACCAGACGCTGCAATATAAATAAAGGTGAAATAAAGCAAAATTCAAAGTTCAAAACGAATCAACCATTCATACAATAGCTGCTTTATTACAATTAAATTACGTTTGCATTCTGATTAATCAGTATTCTTATTTATCTTATTAATTTTTTTTTAATGTACATAAAATAACTACTATATATACTTCTACTAAATTAAAAATACTATAAAAAAAGCTGTAAGACAGTTCTGCTGATATATAATACATTTAATTCAATATTGTCTAATGCACATATATTGCGAAAATAGTAGTTATAGGGATTCAAAATACATTATAATGTGAAACTTCAAACGTACAGTATTGAATAGAAGTCGTAATGTTAATAAAATAACTATACGTTATGTATCTGACGTTTCCTCAAAAGTCAGAAAAAGATATGCATGTAGGCGTTTGAAAAAACAATGTTGGCCCTGGAGCCGTCTGTAGCAGATAAAGAGTCCTCATTTGTCTTATACGTTCAGCTGACGTTTGTGGTGAGAAGCAGGTAGAAATGTTTTTGCCGTGCTACAATTTTTGCCTTTGAAATTTCTGATTGTTGCGTGTGTATAATGTACTTGCCATAATAAAATATTTAACTTACAATATCCTTACACATAAAGCTGAATACAAAGAAGTTTGGAATGCAATAATGCAGTTCAGAGTCTTCGTTAAATTTACGATTTAGGTAATTTAATGATTTTACACAGTATTCATACTCTACTTGATGTTGCTAAAAATAAGGTTAAAATACCACAGTATACTGATGAGATTTAAATGTACCACTACATTCCAGCATTTTTAATTGCTGTCTCTTAACATAATCTTACAATTATTTGCTGTGTTCTTTAGAGTAGGTGGTTTTGTTACAAAAAGTAATATAATTGACAATCATTGCAGTGTCTACAGCTAATTCGAGCTAACCTTTCAAGAAGTCATAACATATAATTAATTATGTTCTTGGCTGGTGCCGTATATTTGTCGAGAAACACTAGCGATTTATTGGTGAGAAACTGCCTGCATGTGGATTTAAACATCAATGATTAAGACTATGACTGTTATGCGTTATAATTGGGTGAATCTACGTTATTAGTATATGGGATACGTTTTGACTAATGTCAAACAAGACTACTATCTAAACACTGTTATACGTATCTACTTCCTAAATGCTTGTTACTCGGTTGAGCACATTTAACTTTTAACACATATTTGAATATCAAAATATACATATACAGTATATATATATACTGCTGTAATAAAATGTAAATGTTTGCAGTTTAGTATTGTATTATTTTAAATTTTAATTCTTTGTTCTATTAGCGTATATTTTCAGCTGTTAGACGGAGAAAATTAGTTATTACACAAGAGTTTTACAAATATATTCTCAATTTTTATGGTTGGCCACCATTTTCACAGCTAAACAACTGATTGTTAGTAAATATAATAGATCTAAGTATTTAAAATCTAATCCAAAATAAATTATCTTAGTCATATACAATTCCTTAAGTTAAAATTATTTGGTAAAAAATCTAAAACATATTATGTAAACCATGCATTGAGTGTTTTGTTACTACAATGCACTCTGTAAATAGTTATTAATAAATTTTAGTTGCTTTAATCTTATATATATAAAAATCTTGAGTCACGATGTATGTTGCCAATAAACTCCAAAACGACTGAACCAATTTCAATCAAATTTCACATGTATCCGTAATTTAATCTAACTTAGAAGATAGGATAGTTATTATCTGAATTATTCGCTTATGTCGTGAATATAAACGAATAAAATGAAGAAAAGTTTTCAAAGCGCCTGCACATTATAACCTGCAATTACGAGATAGATACGTATATTAAACAGTGAAACACTATTTGAAGGCGCTAAGTTATGATGTATAATTGTCTAAACTAAATTTTTGGTTGAACTTAAAGGTTGAGTGGTAGACCACTTTGTAATAAAATACATTATGCATGTACAATACATTTTTGACATATTTTCTTGATCGTGACATCAAGGTAAAATCTACATCGGGGTTGGAAATATAATTTACTTCAACCAGAAATGCTCATACGCGGGCAAAACTTACGAAAAGCGTGCGAAGCCGCGGGAAACAGCTAGTAATTATTTATATTACTAGGTGGCAATGGTTTAGTTTTAGGCCTACGTATTAAAGCAATGTTTATGACTTACATAATATAACATATTTCAATACTTCAAAATAGTAACCGAAATTATTTCTGATTCTTTTCTGATTTTTAAGTTTAGGACAAAAGGTCGCGGCTTTATCCTATCTATACTTTTGAAACATCATATTAAAAAGTAGAAGCCTGAAAACTATTGCAATAATAAGGTTATACGTTTAAATTTATTGGCTGCGCAATAAAAAAGATTACATACACACAAACGAGTGCGAACTATGTGAAATTATATCACTCAGGAAAATAATATTTTTACTTTAAAATCCAATGTGTTTATTACTTTGACACAATGAGTAAGAGAATGATCGAGGTTATATTAGCCATAAATGAGTCAACTCTTGAGACCATGTTTAAAACTGTTGTTTATTTCATTGATTAATTTATAACTCTGAGTAAATGTTGGACTAGGTAATTAATGTTCAATCAATTTAATTCTGACGTCGTCAAGTTCATCCCTATTGATGTCACAACCGCGAACATCCATCAGTAATGAGTAAATTATAGTTCAATGCATAGAGTAATGAGATAATGGACATTATCAGTTATGATTACATCAATGACATCTTGTCCAGTTGGGGCTCAACGTGATGGGATCATAACCCCATTTACCTGTATGTGTGAGGCACTTCTATTAACGTTTATGTGTTTTCTGTGCTTTGTAAATTATTTGGTAAATGCACGTCTGTACTATGGTGTCGTTTCTAAAACCCTCTAACCTATTAAATACCGTGAACTTATTTCTGTTGTAACTAAATTTATGATATCGATTTGAAATATTAAATTTTTGTGTGTTTAAAAGGTCAAAATGTATTTTATAAGTTCACGTATAAAAAGTCTCTTACAATTTAGTCTCACATCAGAAAAGCCTAATTCTGTCAAAAGAAGTTAAGATAAGCTTTATAATACGTCTAGTTTTTTCATAATAATATGATCTATCACAGTACGTATACCAATTTACTCATGAAAACAATATTGTTTACCCATTGAAATAAGAATCATATCCAAAATCTTCTTTAAAAACTCGATTATAAATATGATGACAGAGTACTTGCAACGAACATAATATATGTAACTACACTTGGAAATTTGTAATAGAGCATTTCTATTTAAATCCAGAATAGAAATTAATATGTAATTTTTTTCATTTTCCGTTTCTTTATACATGATTTTACATACAGTATACTAATAACAATACATTAATTAAATTCCAATTAATATAATATTTATCAACAATATAACGTAACAAAAAACCTATACTGAATAATGAAAGAACATTTCTACAACGTGACAAATAACTGGAGTTAATTCAAGACGCGTTTTGTGCAGCTGATTTATACGCAATTACTCGGTGCAGCGAATCGTGACGTCACAGACACCGCAATTATACCGTCTGAGGACAAGAATTGTCGACTCTGCTACTCTCAGGCAAGGGACACTGAAAATAATGTAAACAGGACCCGTATTCATGCGTTTTCACTATAATATATATTTACAGATTCTTGGAACACAATTCAGAGATACTGTCCATGAGTATAGTTCAGCTTATAGTTAAATTATGTGTTAGTGTCTACGAAACATTAACTGGATAGATATTCCTTTTAATCGCTTTTTTCTAAAAACTTTAATTGTAACATGTCAGGTTGAACCTACTAGAAAATACAACACATGTTATATAAAGAATAGTAGCCAGTGAAGAGTGTTATCATGTTTTCGATGTCACAATCATAAACCTAAAACGGAAACAACCTAATAATGTGTGTAAAAAATGTATCATAAAAAACTTGATTAGATATGTTCTGTTAGAGAATAATTGTTTTATATTACGTCGATGTAATATTTATTGCTAATCCTATGATGGATAATCAGCGTATCCATTTATATCACCATAAAAGTTGTCTTAGTTCTTTTAAATGTTGTTTTTTATGTTATTATTTGGGCTCATTATAACACCAATTTTACTGACTTAGAAGATAATAATAATAATAATATCTTTATTGCATTTATACAATTTCTGACATTGTATTGCAATTGACAACTTTAACACATTTTGTAAAAAAACCACGTACACGTTTTCAATCAGTCAGACATAATTTTAAACATTCATACAGACACATCCATTCCGACATCAGATCCAGCTGTTGAATTTTTATTTTTACTCCGCTCAAAAATCATAATTTATTTTACTTGCGCAACGAGAATAATATTATTTATGTATTAAAAAAAAAAACAAGTAGTCGATGCGCACTGTCTAATTCCCTCGTCCATCCAAACACTAGAAACCACTGCAAACTTATCACAGAATATTCGCTTATTATTGGACTAAAAATATATGAAAACTATGTATAATACAAAAATTTGCTTATTAATAATCTTCCTGTAAAGTTTATTTGCAAAGAGTAATATTATTCCTCTATATTATATTATTTTAATTAAAGTATAAAACAAAATATATTATTGTTCTCATCTACGTAACAGCACTAACTCATTAGTTTTTTTAACAACACTTCCTATCCATTTAAGAGAGAAAATGCAGATTTTAGGTGAAAATTGTTAATAAAAAGTACGTTTTAAAAGGTTTACGTAACAAACAGAGCATTATAATATCGAAAATTAAAGTTTGCAAAGGTTAAACTAAACAGTAATATTCTCGACTAGAAGTTAAATATAAACAATTAAATATAAATCAATGTAGTCTAATCTCCTTAAAGTTTAACAAAATTGGTACTTCGGTATCGTATAGAAAGCAAGTATTGGCAGAGCTCTTTATAATGTTAAAACTTTCAATTCTCCCAGTCTTCCGCCTCATGTGTTTCTGATTGGTCAGTCAGCTCTTTTCCACTTTACGACTTTTTGTATCTTCAATTTTTATATAATATATCATGTTTTATTTCATTACTAACAAGCAAAGTAAAAGAAATTATTTATAGAAATAACTCACTTAAAAGGACACTGTTGCGTTTGGTGTTATGGTGTATTAAGACTTGCAGGATGGGAAATATTAAAGCTGGTACGGTTCACTACTTGTTGGTCTATATATAAACATGAGGAGGTACTCTTTATTACCCACTTTACCTATAAGAAACAGAAAAGGCTATCTATCCCTTCTTCCAAGGTGACAAGACTTAGATATCGTGCTATTACCCCCCCCCCCCCGTGGTGTAATATGACATCTCAGTAGGAAGCCGTAGTTTCAACAGAACCCATCCTTAATATCCCTTTTACTCTGTAAAAAATCATGTATAAATAATTAAATATACAGGAAAGTAAACACAGTTGTGGTCTGAAACACATATTTACACCCCATTATGGTATAACCACAACGATAATACACAATGTATCATCTATAAACTAGTACGAAGCAAGAATAACCTATACTGGTATAGAAGATACACACCGTGTATGACAATTCATAGAGCCAATGTCAAGCTCTCATATTTATTGGAAAATAAGTGCTTTATGCTATTTCTTTGTTCGCCGACTCACAATAATTAGTATTGTTATCAAAGTGTTGGAAAATGTTATGATATTACTACTTTGCAAGGTAACCCCTTAAATCGTACATTCTCTATTTTATTTCATATTATTTACTGAATATATCATTGCCGTGGAGTCAACTAATATTCATCTATTATAGATGTAAATATTAAAATACGAAAATCGTTACTAAATTGGCTAAGTAACCTATGTTCCTTTATATCTATCCAGTCATGGTAAATGGTACACGTATAGAAAATCTTCATCTAGTATTCCAAAATTGATATCCTGTATATATTAATCGGGTGTTTAAACTGCAAGAACATTATCGCACTATCTAGGAGCCCTTACGTTGGAGAACGAAACAGATTAAATGAGCAGGAAAACAACAAACAAATTTGATTATATATACTATCTGTATTAAAACTACATGCATTATTTTAATTATTTTCAAATACTTTACTAGTAATACGAAATAATTAAGGCTAATGGAATAAACCCCTCTTTCAATAGTAAATTTCAAGTAAATTTGATCATTTGGTAATCACCTGTAAAAAATGTATACTCAGATGACATAAACATCACACTAATAAATCCAAAATTAACACATTTAATAACAATAATACAAATCTTTCCATAAGAAAATCTACCAATTTGTATACAGAATAATACACATTTTAATATCAATATATATATATATATATATATATATATATATATCAAACAAAAGGAGTAATGTAATGATCGAAAGAAACCATTGAAGTACTTTTTTTAGGGAAATCCTTATCTGTTACTAGGAATTTTCACCAACACATAATAACACCGTGACTAACAAGCCCAGGTGTGATAGCGATAACGCCCGGCTGACATATTAAGGACGAACACCTCCTGGTGTGATAACCTGTAGGATGTGTAATTGAATATAATTACACTGCTAAGTATCACGCTACCAGGTGAGAAGTGATTGGTTGGCAACATGCATGCTCGCCATAACTTACCCGTAAGTAACGGGGATGTTTCAAATGAGGCAATAAAAAAGTTCTCATCTAAGTGTTAAAACATGATTTAGTGCAAGTTTTTAACTTAGAGATAATTAACACATACATATTTCATTTCACCCGGATCCCTGCATTTACTTGCTGTGTAAGGCTATTATTCGACTCTCCCCTCTTGGTCACATACATCTAACTTCGTACGTTCTTTCTTTGCCTATCATGTTAATATCTCCATAATTTCAAAGACACCATCTTCGTGTCACTTTCTTTATCTTATCGGTCTCCAATCTCATTCGCGGTAAGTTATTTATATCTTTTGATTTAATTACCTCATTTGTTAACATTTCTGCACTCATTCCTCTTCAAAATGTGTTCCTTTATCGTTATTCACTGTAGGGAATAGATTCTTTACACTGAAAACTACAAAAAAACTTTTCCGGTCAGTAGCAGAATACAGAATATCGTAACTCAACAGATCGTATCTAAATGTATGCCAAAAAGTATAATAAGTGTTACTATATCATATTATTTTAATATTAATGTAAAGCAATTGCAATAAAACGAATTTCTCGATGAAAAATAACAACATCTCAACGTTATAACAGAGTTTCAACGTCTGGACTAAAAGGATCCTATATAGGCTACTTTTCTCTTAAGACTTTTAATGTACATCACACAAAAGGACAGCTAATAGATAAAAAAATGCACAGCTTTAATAAGGTACTTGATAATTTATTGTAAATTGAAATTTTAAATTACCGGTAAACTTCTACAAAAGTGGTTCACATTCATATATTAATTACATTTTATCAATTTTATGTAAGTTAAGAATCATCCTACTTTTTATATATCATTTTATTCAAGAGAAAGAGTTAAAAAAAGCAAAAAGAATAACATCATGTTCTTTTAAAACCAATTCGTTTTAATTCAATTTGTATAAACTCACAAAATTTAACGGAAATATGTTTCAGGTTTTAATAATTATAACGAATATTATTATATAACCTTAATTAAAGGATCTAGTACACTTGCAGTAATGTATTTACCGTATAAAATTGATGAGTAAAGTATAATTACGTTACTATCCAATCAACTTAATCTACTGGAATTAGGTAAGCCGATTAATAAGGTAGGCAATCATGATAAATAGATTGTGTAGTGAGTAATTTCTTAATTGCGATTAGAGTCACCACCAATTAATTTTTTTCTCACAAATAGCAATTTAACCAGAAGAGGCTATGTATTCCAGTATTTAAGTTACGTTAAGAATAAAATTAAGATTGATTCTTAATAAATATATTAAGAATCAGGTTTAAGGAAATATTTTTTAAACATTACTTTGAATTTTTGTAAACCAATACTTTGTTTTGAACAGGCAGTTGATTTAATTTTCTAAACAATTCTGCAGTAGAAATATTTAATAAATCCTAATTTTATGTATGTGTTTCCTCCAGGAAGAGGGTTTTAAGCAGTCCCATAATAAATCCTTATATTATGTTTTTTTATTAGCACCCTTAACACTTAACGAATTCAGATGTCCATAACCAAATCTTTTTTTAATATGACCTTTAAAATACATTTATTTTTTTATTAGTTCTGTATCACACTAAATGTATTAGGTCAGATATCAATATTTACTATTTATTTTTAGAAACATATATAACTAAGTTTTCAGTATATAAATCATTGCTTACTGTTATTCAAGTACCTCTATATAATACAACATCCAAGTAGCTATTACTCAATTTTGTAATATAATGTTAATTCTTGTTTTTTACACGGTAGAAAGCCAGGATTTCATTTTTGAAATTGCCGAAATTGGATTACAGTTATGACTTAACACTGGAGAGGGGGGGGGTGCAACAGGTAGAACAAATTTAAAAGAACAAAAGACAATTTATAGAAAACTTTATTCTAACTTGGAAGTGGAACACAAAGTGACTTAACAATATAATTGATCAATGATATACTTAAAATTAAAATTGCTTGAAAACTACAAGAGAACCAGCTTCCAGGGCATGCTCAGCGACACATCTAGTACTTCTGGTACAACTTTTATATTCCCGTAGTGATCAGTTAATCGATCTTTATTAACGTTTTGATTCTTTTTTCATTGTCAAAATGATGGTTCATATGTACACGTAGAAATTGAAAATATACCAAATGAAGACTCGAGGCAAACCTCCAATAAAATTAATATGGATTACTGATAAGAGAATAAGGCTTGATAAAATTAATGATTACCTTAACTAATAAGTTTTAGCGCTCCTTAAAAAATCTATAAATAAACGAGCAATAAAGGTAACTCAAGTAACAATGGTTGTAAAACCTTCGGTAATTATGTCGGTTACAGGGTCAAAGTAAGGAAATCTTCATCAAGTGTGTTTTGATAATTAACAAAACGTACTGACAAAAGAGAGCTGCTCTATGTCCGAGACATCTAAAGGTTCGTTTGCTATAACTGTAAAGGTAACAGCTATTAATACCAACAAATTAAAAAAAATATTCAAATGTCTAAATTCTTATTTTTTTATGGCAGCACTCACATAGTCGACGTTTCTTGCAGAGTTAAGTTCATGACTGTTCAATATTTCGGTCCAATTTCTCGGTTTAAATCTAAACAGAGCCCCAAACTTCCCATCCCAACTTCCATTGTTATGCGAGTTTCCGGGAAAAACTCGACCATATTTTCCAGGCTCGTGTTCCTCGTCTCGATAAGGAAGCTCATTTTCCCCACAGAAAAACAGTTCCTGTCTTCCGAGGGTTCTGGTAAATATATTTGTTTATTTATTAATATTTCCACTTCTTGGCCAATCTTCTTTTAGACTTATACAAAAATCACTTACTAGCTCTATTGTGTCAATAGATAAGTTTGGAGTTTAAAGTTGCGAAATATTAATTGAAAACGTTTTTCATATTTAATTAACTATTCTGTAAAAAATTGTTTTAGTATTCGTCATAATCTGTGCTAGATTAAAGTTCAATCCACTGTGGTTTTAACTAATATACTAATTCCAGATATAATTGTTCTAAAATACTAAAAACCTGTTTAGTTAATAAATATTCAAACACGTAAATAGTGTCATTGTTATTGTACTTGTAAGTGTACATTTCTAGCAAATATCAAGTATTAGATATAAAAAACAAATAAACTAACATTTACTGGACATTTGGAGTATTATAATATTTATCTTAATTTCTTTTGATGGAAGTATTCTTTTCGTATCTGAAACTAAATTTTATAAAACTTTTCATTCGTGAACTTGAAAAATGCGAAGATTTTAAACATACTAAATATATAAATTAAATCCGTCAGCAGAAATTTAGTTATATGTAATTATAACAGAAATAAATTCACTGTATTTAATAAGTTAGTGGGTTTTAGAAACGACACCATAATATAGACAGGCATTTACCAAATAATCTACGAAGCACAGCAAACATATAACCGTTAATAGAAGTGCTTTACACATACGGGTAAATGGCGTTATGGTCCCATCACTTTGAGCCCCAACTTGATAAGATGTCATTGATGTAATTATAACTAATAATAATTCCATTACCTCATTACTCGATGCACTGATTGGAGGAATCAGTGCAAACTTCCTTTATACAGTTCCACTTAATTTTTTCTCCATTTATATCAATCTGCCAGTTCCTGTTATCAAATGTTATCAGATCTTTACATTTTACAATGTCTTTTTGACATACCTCTTTAACCAATATATTTTTCTCCACTTGACTTAGCCATCCGTATGAGCATGACCCATTGTTCAGGAACATAAATGGTTTAGTTCTTGCTCCTCCTCTCAATTAGTGCATGCATAGAATCACCTTCATTCTGTGTATGCCCTTTTTCTAAAAAGCGATGAGTGATCGTTACAATCAGTTTTTCCGCCATAGCTGAATACATGCTGTACATGATACGATTTCTGTTTTGGCCAGGGCAGTTATCGGAGTAAAAAATAAATTCCTTTACACCATCTTTTACTCTAGACAAGATAAAATCCATAACGAAGCTAGCAAGTTCATTGGACCCTTTTTTCCCTATTTCTTCATGCCAGAAGTAGATGTATCCTTTGTTATTACCAATATCAAAAATTGTGAAATTGTAACAAGCGTACTTTCTCTTGTAATAAAATATACTTACATCGTATTGAGGGATGTTCAAGGTCTTCTGCAAGTCGAAGACAGCTACACTTACTGACTTGTAACTTTGTGCTCTTTTCTTATCTCTATCTTTCATTTCTCTTACAGCATTTTTGTTTTCAAGTGGAGTTCTATTTCTTTAGCAATTGATTCTTTTTTCCTGCATCACATAATTCAAAAGCATTACATAACTCACACTGGTCTTTCTTGGGAACAAAAAAGCCCAGATTGAATTCTGAATTAAATATATCAGTATATCGCCTGATTGTTGCACTTTCTCCACCTTGGTCTTTTATCCATTCCTGGTATAGCCGATACATTTTTGCGATGCTCAATCCTTGTTCAAGATACTGTCGCTTACTTTCCTTTCTTATATAGTGGGATTCGACACTTTTAAAAGATTTAATGTGATTTCTTACACTTTGTTTAATAGAATGGCTTATAATCCGCTTACCACGCTCAGTGTGTTTCCCCCTTTTATCTGGGGTTACTGTAACTTCATCAGATCTTTCCAGTTTATTGAACGCTGTCCTAACCCACATATCAGTTATGCTTAATGTATCTAAGTACATTTTTTTGCATACTTGGATAGAGGTGTTTTGAACTGGAATAGTATATTTAATTGAATAGTTTTTTCTGGAATCTCTATTTTCTTTGGTGGTTGCAGTTTTTTTGTCTGTCTTAGTAGCAGTTTTTACTATGAAATCCCACTGCCTCGTATGATTGCCTAATTTCCAAAAGTTTTCAAAGATAACAAAGCGTTGTTCTTAGTTTACCCTGGTTTGGCATTTCAATCGGCATTTTTCAATGCAACCAACACCCATTGTTTTAGCCGAAACAATTTTTTTGGTAGTAGGGCTAACATATTCCAAGCCAAGGTTTTTCAATCTTTTGGCTTTGACACTTTGCCAATTTTCAACAGAAACACTCCTTTTTTTGCCAGAACAAGTTTTTAGCACTCGTACACTTTGCTTCCTTTTTTTATTAGTATTGGTACAATCGACTTCTGGTAAATCAGTAATATTTGTGTTATGATTTTCTTTCCTACCATTGGAGGAGGAATCTTGAGTGTTGCTTTGATGAGCCAGTGGCAGGGGATTGTTTGATTGGCCTGTTAGAATATTAGCTTTTTTGCTACTTGGAGCAAATAATTGTCTACTGGCTTTTCTTTTATTACTTCTTTTAATGCTGCTAAACTCATTCTCTGATTCATCACTTTCTTCACCAAACGGCTCCCAATCTGAATCATCCCAAAATTCCTCTTCGTAGTCATTCACTCATTAATGATGGATATTTGCGGTTGTTTCAACAATAGGGGTGAACTTGACGCTGTCGGAATTAAATTGATTGAACGTTATTTACCTAACCTAGTCCAACATTTACTCAGAGATATTTAATTCGTCAACAAAGTAAACAACAGGTTAAAATATGGTCTGAAAAGTTTACTTGATTATGACCGACAACATTTATATAAATTATACTTGAATACGTATTCGTACTTAATACGTATATAATAAATATGAATGTAAGATAAGAGATAAATGAAATGGGAGAATAAGGTATACTTTACTACACGCTAAGATCGATTGTTTCTTTACGATTGTTACTAGTTTATAATTTAATAACAAACTGCATCCAAGTCCTAAAAGCTTGAGATGGATTCCAAACTCTTGAACAACAACAAATTCTACTTCATCGCCATAGTTTATGTGTGTCATGAATATTAACAAGAAATATGATACATTCTGTAGTAAGGGATGGGCGGATAATATACTAATATTATTCAATTTGATGTTTTTTTTCGTTTGTACTGGTACAAATATGCTAGGCCTATTAAAATAAAATTTAAAACATAAAACAAGTTTACTTCTATAAACAAAAAAAATATTTTTACAGGTACTTTATTACTTACGAATCACACTACCGGACAAAAGTATCGATATCAATAGTAAATCACTGACAATACAAATATTATGTTAATATTTTGAGATTAATATTTGATGTATGAAAAAGGGGTTAAAAAATTCAGATCATATGAAATAATGTATATTATTTTATTGTGGAGTAAGAGAGGTTATAAAAAAAAATTAGCACAAATTATAAATAAAACTAAAAAGCTGTAAAGCGCACTGCAGAACAAAGATAATTGGAGGACTGGTTTCTCAGTATCTTTTATTTTGCCCCTCTCATATTTATGATAGCGTGCATACGTCTTCCCATTCCTTCGATTAGATGTTAGAGGCGATGTTGAGGAACGTTGTTCCATTCTTCTGTTACGGTGGCTTCCAGTTGAGCCATGGTGCTATTTGGTGGCCGTAGGGTATGAACACGTCGTTTCAGCTCGTCCTTAACATGATATAATTGATTAAGGTCGTGCATTCCGGCTGGCCAGTTCATAGTGTCGATTCCGATCTCATAAAGGTAGTCCGTTATAATCCAAGCACTGTGTGAATACGCATTGTCGAACATTACGATGAAGACATCACCAACATAGGAAGCATATGGCACCACATGCTGTTCCACAATGTCTACCACTTACGTAAGAGCATTTAGAGCTGTCTTACGTAAATTCATCAATTCTGTGCGAGCCTCGATAGAACATCCACCCAAAACCACAATTGACCCACGTCCAAGAGGCTCTCTTGCTGATATACAGACTTAAGAAGACCTCTCTCCTTCACATCGCTATAGACGTTGACGCCCATCAGGACCAAACAGTTTTACTCTGTCTCGTCCGTAAAAAAGTACGCGCTTGCAATGTCCAATGCCGATGTTCCCGAGCAAATTGTAGGCGAGCTCTTCGATGATTTCTGGTGAGTCTTGGGCCTTTAGTAGGTCTCCCAGTTCGTAATTTGATTCCACAAGACAGCGACAATTACTTCTAGAAGAAATGTTGTGATTATGGATATTTCTGGTTAATGCCTGTTGAACAGAACTTGTAGCAGCTTATTTTTTCAAAGTAATAAGTCTCAAAAACTAGTCATCCCTTCGGTTTGTGGCTCTGGGATGACTTTGCCCACGCCTTCTACAAGCAGAACCAGTGTTACGGAATCGAGAGACTGCCTTAATAACATACCCGCCAGTTGACTGCACTATAGGAAAGTCCAGCTTCCACCAAAGTCCTTACACTGATCGACTCGGATGCGGTTGAAAACCTATTTTGACCCATAAAACTGAAAATAACCCACTACACATGACAGTTAAAAATAATTGAGAAAACCTTCCTTATGATGCCGAAAATAGATATTAGATAAGCTAGACAAAGGTGTATTTGATCAAGATGACATTCCTGGTGACTGATTTGGTTTTATCTGGGTTAATTTTTATTTCCTTAACTCTCATATTTCTTATCTGCTTTTCTTGGAAGCTACAATAAATAACTGAAAGCCAACCAATTTTAGTGTATATAGTTTTTTTGTTGTAAAATATAAGGGCATGCGATGATTCTGACCGCTAGTTTGTATTACATGTTAAGTTGTTAGTTGCATGCTGAGTAGAATTTTCTGTATCCTGAAATTGTGTGTGTAGAATGTGTACGCTCACTCAGGCTTTGATATCAATCTGCTTTGTCTTCTCTAAGGAGACTGAATCACAAGTACATAGATATTTCTCTACACCTCTTATATACAGTGGAATCTTGCATTTCACACTTTCAGAAACTTCTAAATGTCTTAAGCTAAATACCTATTATTAACTAATAGTAGTAAGAGAACACTTAAAATTAATTAAGAAAGTATATATATATATATATATATATATATATATATATATATATATATATATTACATAGAATTTCAGTATATGATGCCCTATAAATCTTAGAAGTTTACAAACCTTTCTGTTTACATTTACCGATGTACCAGAGACTTTTGTGTGTTGTAATAAGTCAAATACGATTCTACTGTATGCAAAATACATTTTTATGAGTAAATTAACGTTTTTATGCTTCTAAGTTTTTTGAATGAACATTTATTTTGATCTCTACTGTCGTACAAAAAGAACAATTATAAGAGGGAACAGTAGTCTCGGTGAGGAAATTGTACAAAGCGCTACTAATAACAATAATAAGGGTGGACATCAAGTGAACAAGGTTGTTAAATATTGAAGATAATTAAAACACTTTTAGAGTGTTCACAAAAGATTTTTTTAAACTCTGTGGTTGATAGTACACTAGTACAGTCATCATCATTCTAAACAAGACAGACCACTATGTATATTGCACTTCTTAGTGACTATCATTAAAGAGAGCATAAAAATACGATGCAGTCCAATTGTATTAGATAATACTAACTTTATTATTTTTTATCTGCCATATGGGTATGGAAATAATACATGGGTTTTCTGTTTTATTATATATTTTTATTACGTTTTTTAATAATCCTTTATCTTATTAACATTCGGCGAAAGGATTTAGTTACGAAATACTATAAGCGGTTTCGTTAACTGGTTAAATATTACTAATAAGTTTTTACCGTCAACGAATAAACCGAACACTATATGACATCTGCTTTAACAATAGGCTACTGAACACTTGAAAGAAATCATTGATCACTAAGCTTCTGAATACGTACAACATTATACTCTTTCAACAAAGCACCAGTTGCTGAAACAATCATTTACTGTCAACATGTGACATTCATCAGTCGTGTCTTGTCAGACAGTAACTTCATTACAAACATTAACTAGTGACAACCTCATCTTTGTTTACCACGACAGTACTATGAGGCACGTGTTCTT